>NW_025764548.1:0-34945 GCF_021365365.1 Ilyonectria robusta | reverse complement strand
TAATATTTTAAAGAAAGATTTAACTTTTTAAATTAGTATTATTAATATTTTTTATTAAGTTATAAAGTATAGCTATTTTTATTTAAATATATAAAATAAGATTACTATTAAGAATTTAATTTTCTTATTTATTATTTTTATTTTTATTATAAAAAAGTAAATAGTATTTAAAAATAGTTAATATAATTTATTATTTTTTATTTAGGTATTATAAATAGTATAATAATAGCTTAAATAGATTTTCTTTTTTAAAAAAGTTTAAGAGGAAATTTAGCTTCTATCTTTTTAATTTATTTTTTAAATTTTAAGAGAATTTAAAATTATATTAGATATTATTTATATAATATAAATATAATAAGTTACTAGCCCTTAATAACAGAATCTAGTATTTAAATTTACTGTATTTTTATTATATATATATTAACATACATAATAAGTATGCAATACATCCAAGTATACAACGCATTTCCAATTTATACCTAAAACAGTACTTTTTTAGAAATTCCTTAAAAATTCAAATTATGCTTAAAATAGCTTATACTTTATATATAAATTTACTAAGTATATAAAAATAAGTATTAATTTTCCTAGACTTTTAAAAAAAAAACTTTATAGACTTATTTAAAAAAGTCTTATTTACACTGTTTTTTTTCTTATTTATAATTTTAAAAAGCTAAATAAATTAGTAAAAAGCCTAATAAAAATACTACCTTATAACTCTTTTAGTTATATATTTATAATTAATTTCCTAAAATTCCTAGAACTATATAGCCTGTTTTAGAAAATTTAAAGTTTATCTTTTTAGCTGTATAGTATTAGTGCGTTATATACTTGGATGCGTTATATGCTTATTATATACATTATAGTTACTAGAGCTTAAATTTAGATTTTAAGCTGCTTTTTTCTTTTTTATTAGAATTCTATCTAACTTTTTTAATTCTAACCTTAATAAATATACTAATAATTCCTATAACCCAACTTAATACCCTAAGATTTCTAATACCCTAGGTAGCTAGTACCTATACCAGCTTAATATAGTATAATAACTTTTAAAACTAGAGGTTGTATTTTTTATAGCTAATTTCTATAAGAAACTTTTAGCTCCTATTATTATTGGTATTTTTAATATTATTAGCTAGGTTATATAATATAGCTATTTTTATTTAAATAAATATAATATTAATACTAGTAGTTTGATTTTTCTATAAATTAGCTCTATTTTTATTATTAAGAAATAGATTATATCTAAAAATAGCTAATATAATTCTTTAGTTTCTATTTAGGTATTCTAAGTAGTATAATAAGAGGTTTAAAAGGTTTCTTTTTTTATGGAATTTTAAATAGTTATTTAGCTTATACCTTTTCTTTTTATCTTAAAGATTCTAATAGAATTCTATATTATAGTGGAATTTAAATTTATATTCCTAATTTATAGAAATATATATAATAAGAGTCTTATAATTAATAGTTAATATAGTAATAAGTTATTTAGATAAAACTTATTAAAATAGAATAAGTATTAAAAGGGAACTTAGTTTTTTAATAATAGAAGATATTAGTTTTTCTTATATTTTATTACTTAAAATAAGGTTACTATTTTAAGGTTATTAATTATAGATAGTAAGATTATTAACTATAAATAATAGAATTAAAGTTATAGGAGTTAAATAGAAGCTTTAAGTAAAAATTAATAGGTAATAATCTTATTATTTAGCTATTATTTCTTTTAGTACTAAATATAGTACTTATTATTTATTTCTATTATTTAAGATTATTATATAGCTTTAATTTATCTAATAATATTAAGTAAAGCTAAAAAAAAAAAAAAAATAATAAGTTACTAGTAGTAAGAGCTTTTTAAATAAAATTTACTATATTTAAAGTTAGTTATTATAAAATAAAATAAAATATTAAAAGAGAAGTTAATTTTTTAATAATAAGTAATATCTTTTTTATATTTCTTTATTTAAAATAAGATTATTATTTTAATATTATTAACTATAAATAATAAGATTATTAACTATAAATAATAAGATTATTAACTATAAATAATAAAGTTAAAGTTAAAGAAGTTAAATAAAAGCTTTAAGTAAAAGTTAATAGGTAATAATCTTATTATTTAGCTACTATTTCTTTTAATATTAAATATAGCTTTTATTATTTATTTCTACTATTTAAAATTACTATAACATACTTAATAAGCATATAATATATTTAAATATATAACGCACTTTTCCCTCCTACACTTAACTTTCTACCTTATTAATTCAATCTTAACTACTTAGCATACTATAGCAAAATACTAAAGCTAGAACCCTTCTAGCTCTTTAAGCCCTTTAAAATAACCCAAAACTAAGTCTTCAATAAGCTGCTAGTATCTATAAAATCTCTAAGCCAAGGCTGTATTACCGACGGAATAGCATTCAATCTCGATGCAATTAGATTCCCAAATTGCATCAGCTATCCAATCTAGAGGAACAGATTATTATTCAATTTATTCTCAACTTAGATTTATAAGAATTTCCTCTGCAACTGTATAGTATTAAAGAAATAGCTAACTAACTGCTTACTAACTGTAATATATTACTAGTTAGTAAGTACTAGGCTTCTAACTTTATTAGGCAATATTAAGAGCTTAAGATATGTTTTTTTTATAAATATAACTATTAGAGGGCTAAATATAAAGATCTAATTATTATTTATATCTAATTTAGGCTTATAAAGAATATAATTATAAAGTATAATATTAATCTTATTAATATTTATAACTTTAATAAGACTGGCTTTATAATAGGTATTATTATAAGTAGAATAGTTATTATAGGTATAAAAAGGTATAAAAACCGAAATTAATATAACCTGGAAACTAGAAATAGATTATAGTTATTTAAGTAATTAATATAAAAAACTAGATAATCTAGCTATTTATTATAATTACAGGCTAATATTATCTTACTAGCTAGT
This sequence comes from Ilyonectria robusta, assembly GCF_021365365.1. NCBI lineage: Eukaryota > Fungi > Ascomycota > Sordariomycetes > Hypocreales > Nectriaceae > Ilyonectria > Ilyonectria robusta. Next base: position 31,981 of record NW_025764548.1, on the reverse strand, counting down.
ATTAGAAAAATAACCTCTTAAGTAATTAGGCTATTATAATAACTTAAAATAGCTAGATTAATAATAAAATAAATTTTAAGTAGCTCAAGTACTTTAATTAATATATAAAAAATTAATTAACTAATTACTATTATCTTCTTATTTTTAATAAGTATAAAAATTACTATTCTATTAACTTTAAGAAATATTATAAAAAGAATAATATTATTATACTTTATATACTATCTTATTTATCTTATTTACTCTAGCCTCTTAATATTAAGTATTTTAAACTACTTAAAATAGCCTATAATTAAGTAATTAAGAAATTAATTAAATACTCTATAACTTATATTTTAAAGATTAAGTTCTTTCTAACTTTCTATATTACTTATATAGCTATTATAATAAGAAGTAATATTAAAGAAGGTTTTTAAGAAGCCAGATTTATTCCTTAAACTCAGAAAATATTATATTAAAGCTTAATATATAGCTATAGACTCTAATACTAGCTATAGAGAAGGTCGGCCTTTCTAACTCTTAAATCTTAAAAACCCTAAAGACTATACTTAAGGCTAGCTTTTAGTTTAAATATCTTAAAAGATAAATAAGAAGGCATTAAAGTAGCTCTCTAGTATCAATTCTTAAGATACTTAAGTTACTTTTAAAGAAAATAAAGATAATAATATATTAGAATATCCTATTAAAAGCTAAGGTCTAGATCCTTTAATAGGTAAATAAGACTCTTAGTAAGTAGCATAGAGCAAAAAGAACCCGCCTATATAAAGGAGGAAAGATAACTATAGATAAGGGGAGGGATAAGATAGATTAGAGAGATATTAATATATAGGTAGTAGCTAAATTATTAAGAAGTAGTAGTTAATAGAAGTTAGTAATATTAAGGAAAAGATATTATAGAACTTATAGAAAGATAGATTATAATATAAGAATCTGTTAGGCTATTATTAAGACTTCTAAAAAGAGTATAGTAATTAATTTTAATTAATTTAAGATATTATTATATTTTTATTAAAGTTTTTATCTTAAAGAATATAGAAAAGTATATTATATACTTAAATATATTATATACTTATTAAGTATATTATAGCTTTAATTTATTTAATAATATTAAGTAAAATTATAAAAAAACTAAATATATTATAGTTATTAAAATTTAAATTTAGATTTTAAGCTGCTTTTTTTTTATTAAAATTCTATCTAACTTTTTTAACTTATTTTAATCTTAATAAATATACTAATAATCTCTATAATTTAATTTAATATCTTAAGATTTTTATTTAAATTCTCTTTTTAGCTAGTATTTTAAATAGCTAGTATTTATACTAACTTAATATAATATAATAACTTCTTAACTTAGAAGTTATATTAAGCTTTAGTAATGTTTTAAAGAAAGATTTAACTTTTTAAATTAAAATTATTAATATTTTTAACTAAGTTATAAAGTATAGCTATTTCTATTTAAATATATAAAATAAAATTATAAATAAGAATTTAATTTTCTTTTTTATTAACTTTAATTTTATTATTAAAAAGTAAATAGTATTTTAAAATAGCTAATATAATTTATTAGCTTTTATTTAAATATTATAAATAGTATAATAATAGCTTAAATATATTTTCTTTTTTAAAAAAGCTAAAAAAGAATTTAACTTTTATTTTTTAAATTTATTTTTTAAATTTTAAGAGAATTTAAAATTATATTAAAATTAAAATTTATAATATAAATATAATAAGTTATTTTTAAAAAGAGTTATTTAAGTAAAGTTTATTATATTAAAAATTAATTATAATAAAATAAATATTAAAAGAAAAGTTAATTTCTTAATAATAAGAAATAGTTAGTTTTTTATATATTTTATAGCTTAAAATAAAATTACTATTTTAAGATTATTAACTATAAATAGTAAAGTTAAAATTAAAGAAGTTAAATAAAAGCTTTAAATAGAAATTAATAGGTAATAATTTTATTATTTAGCTATTACTTTTTTTAATATTAAGTATAGTATTTATTATTTATTTTTACTATTTAAAATTACTATATAACTTTAATTTATTTAATAATATTAAGTAAAGTATAAAAAAACCCTAAATAAGTATATATAGCTTAATAATAAAAATATAAATAAAAAGTTTTATTAGCTTAGTAGTAATTTTTATATTAATAACTTAAAATAATTTATTAAGAATATTTTAATAGCTAATTTTATTTTTTATATTTTAATTAGTAATTTTATAAAAAACTTAAATTATATATTAATTAATTTATACTAACTTATTTTATTATAAAAAAAGTAACTTATTTAAATTTAGTAACTTAATATATTTATAAGTTTTTATAATAAAATTAAGTTTTTTAAATTAATATTTAAAGTTAGTATTAAAGCTTAAAATACTATTTATAGTTATAATTAAATTTATTTTATTTTTAATAGACTTTTTTAAAAGCTAAATAGTAATATTACTTACTAATATTAATATATTAAAACTATTAAATAAAAATTAATTAGTATATAAAATAAAGCTTATTAAAGTTTAATTTTATATATTTTATATATTTTATATATTTAGTAATTATAGATATACTACTGCTACTACTAATTTAATAATATATCTATTTAAGTATAATACCCTCGCTACTTACTACCTATACTATATTACATAACCTATTCTAATATAAGTATTCTTCCTCCTACTTAATATCTATCTACTCTTATAAATTATACTCTTAACTTCTACTTCTTTTCTTACTTCTTATTTCCTCCTTAGCCTAAGTTTTATTTCTATAAGCTAGATATATTATCTACTCAATTATATAAAACTGCTATTATTACTCTAAAGTAAATTAGTAATAGTATTAGCTATATTCTCCCTTTCCTACTAATTTAAGATAACTAGTTATATTATATAAATACTCTCTAAGAACCTCTTTCTTACTTATCTAGAGGATTTTTATACCTATATAAACCTTTCTATCTTACTTATAATCTTTTACTATATACTAACTAATACTTAAAGCTGCTATTAAAGCTATTCTTCTAAGATAGATAATCTAATAGAATAATAGCCTCCTATTATTACACTCTATTCTTAGGCAGTAGGTATCTAACTGAGTTATTAGTTCTTATAAGGCCTCTTATAGAGAACTAGCTAGTTATAAAAATACTATAAAAACCGACTGTATCTATATCTAAAATAAACTTAATATAATATACTTTTAGTATATACTTAATATAATATACTTTTAGTATATACTTAATAGGATAGAGGCTAGCTAGCTCTAGTAAGCTAAAGTATAACCCCTCTTCCCCCTCTTTCTTTATAATAAAGCAGTAACTAAATCCAACCTATTACAAGCAGTAAGAATACCTTCTACAAGTAGATATAATTTACTAGTATATAAGCAGCAAATTGGTATTATTTTGAAAATGCCTCGTCTATAGCTACCAGCCCTTATTACTAGGTCCCTTTACCCTTCTAATTCACTATAAATAAGATAAGAACTAAGCAGTATAAAATAGAAGAAATATATTATATATATAAATATATAGATAGATAATATAATAGCCTTTCGAATTCTATAGAATAGAGGCTGGGTAATATCGCACAGAAGGAGGTAGAAGGGCAAAGCAAGGCAAGATAGAGCTTATTTTATACTTAGTCTCGGCCTTAGTTACCTCCTTACCCTCGGGTACTGGGGCGATATTAATATGCAGTAGGTATTAAGAGTCTAGATAGCTAGAGAACTTGCAGGCCAGGGATAATCGGCATCTAGTTAGCCGAGTCAGGCAATATCGTCAGAGTCAGGTAGGTAAGCAGAAACCGCCGGCTATTAGAATCCAGACTCCAGTTATTTAACATAAGAATATAATTCATACACAGAGACCACAAGCAACTAACAGGTATATCTTAGGGCTGACTTTAAAGTCGACTTCAGTTATATAATCTATCTTGGCAGTTAGCTAATTAGTAGAGATAATAGAGATAGAGATGCAGCGGCCTCCTTTTGAGTGCCCCCTTTATCTCAGATAAACAGATAATAAGAAGAAGCCAGGCAGTATATAAAGGCAGTAGGAAGGCCGTGATATATAGACCAGCTTAAATATTAAAGCTCGATAATACCCGCCTGCCTAATAATACTATCCAAGCAAATTTCACCTCTTTTGCTATAACGGGAGCACGCGCAATCTGACTATAACACCAACTACCACCCTTAATACCAGCCTGCAGAAGTAGTAGCAGGTGTATCCTCCTTCTTTTTTACTAGTAGATACCTTATCTCTATATAAAGATAAAGATAACAGCCTATTAACTTCTAGAGTTAGAGCTTCTAACAAGCTAATATAAATCCCCTTTAACATTAACTCCAATTTAGAGGATAATAAGGATAATAGTTAAGATTTTAATAACTCGCAATCCGACGCTACGCTTCTATTAATTAATAATCTTGCTACAGAGTCTCAGCCTAGAAATACCATCTATACAGGTAAGTCCTAAAGACTATCTACTCTCTAAAAAAGTACTAGAGGTCTAATAGCTAATCCAGACAGTCCCAGCAAGACATTTAATTATATTAATATTAATTATATCAACTTAACTACAGCCTGCATAATTAAGTTAGATATTATAACCAGTATAATCTATAGATCCCCAAGATCTTCATTGCATATTGCTGTAAACCCTCTAACTCTAGCATAGATATTACAGACGCCCGATCTTGTATATTCTACCCTGAATCAGGCTCCTTATTAAGATGATAATGCAGCTGCAAGCAGTACCCTTACATACCAGGATGGAATTCCTAAGACCCCCTACAAATACCCTCAGAGGCACCTATCTCAAGACACGTCTAAAGAGCAGGGCCTTACTATAGCCAACGTAACTGAGCGAAGCGCTGTCACGGGCGATACTATGCATATCGCAACACCGATCCCCTCATCACGGAGTACTCCGGATCCCCCAACGCCAGCATATGCATCGCAGCCGCCCACCCTCGCACCGCTTGACACGGACGATGCTCTATGTGAAGGTGACGATATATCTGTGAGCGCTGCTCCTTCACGCCACAACAGCATTCCTAGGACACGTAACGCATCCCCCCAAAGATAACCGTCATTCAAAACGACTCAAGGGGAAGACCACAGAACGAGCGGTCGTGGATCTGAAGACGCCGAGGCCCGTGTATTGTCTAAGGGCGCACCTCAACTGTCGTTAGGAGCCCGCGTATTGCCATCTCTGCCACTGGGTCTAATAACGCGCCACTACGCCTATCGTTAGGCTATACATAGATTGGTCTAATATAATAATGATAATAGTAGTAACGCGGGCAGTAAGTCCTAAGAAAGTGAATTCTATTTTAATCGAGTGAATTTGCAGCGTAATAAGGACTATTATCCCTCTTATATAGAAGCCAAAGAGATGGGCTTAGGCGATAAGTCTAATGACGAAGGTCAATGCCCATATAAGCGCCGTAAGATCTCGAGATCCTCTACCAGTTTGCTATGTGATACAGCAGCTAGTGTTAAGCGCCCTCGTCGGGGAAGATTATTTTTTAGATCCAGGGGGAAGAATGCCAAGGCAAGTGGTATCCTCAGCCCAGTATCATCCCAGACAACGTCCAATAAGACCGAAGTCAGAGCGGTTCTTGCCAGATTTAAGAAATAGCCGCTTAAGAATACTTTACTTAAGTATATAACCGAGAATAGTAAAATAACTTTCTAGTTACAGTTCGACTGGACTCCTTATATAAAGTGTTATGCTAGCAGCACTATTCGGGATCGAGTTGATATACCCTCGACACAGATGAGGAGCAGGGCTAAGTGTGGTTCAGCTCCAAGAGCCAAATACACCCCATAAGAAGATGATCTTCTCATCGAGCTAAAGGAAGGTAGGAAGATACTGACATAGCCCGAGATTTACTAGTAGTTTAGTAAGGCCTATCCGGGGCGGTCTATCGAGAGTCTATAGGTATATTACTCTATAAAGGTTAAGCATTATAAGAAATCCTAGTATACCTTTAGTAGATGTTAAATATGCCTGGAGTTTGTTTAAAATGGGGTCTTATAGCTTGATAAAGTCTAGGGCTGTGGAGGATAGCCTTTAGAGGATTAAGGCAAGTTTATGCAGTTATTACTGGAATAGAGTATAGGAGTCCTTTAGGTGCGCTTTTATTCTAAGAGGAAAAATAGAGCCAGGCTGCTGACCCTGAATAGCTAAGTATTGCTACAACTGGAATACAGTGCCTTAACATGCAATGTCTGTCTTGCTCGTTAAATACTTAATAGTGCCAGCCGAGTCCTTAATATATTATCATTCTAGCTCTTAATCTCCTTTTCCTCCTAAAAAGTCGTGGGCTTACTAGGTAGCCTAAGATATACAGTAAATATGCTGGCAGCGACTGAGAAGTGGTTTTTATTATGAATTAGTATACGGGGTTCATTTAATAAGCGCCCCTATATGTTTATCATTCAAAATTGTCTCCTTTCTATGATAGGTTGCTCGCTTCCTCCCAATTAGCTAGAGTTGCCGCTAAGGATACTGCGTCCGGATAGTCTATATCAAACACTCGCTCTTGTAGGACAACGCAGTTTCGCATCAGAGCAAGAGCATCTCTAGAGCGGCCTTAGTCTTTCCAGATAAAGGCTAGGTTGTTTATACTGGTCAGCATATCGGGATGCTCCTCTTTCAGTACTATCTTTATCATCTCCATTACTTGCACTTGTAGCTCTTCGGCCTCCTTTTATTGTCCTTAGTTCTTGTATATCGACGCTAGGTTGGCTATACTAGTTAGCATATTGGGATGCTGCTCTTCCAGTACTATCTTTATTATCTTTATTACTTATACTTATAGCTCTTTAGCCTCCTTCTATTGCTCTTAGTTCTTATATATTAATGCCAGATTAGCTATACTAATTAGCATTAAGAAATACTCCTCTTCTAGTACTATCTTTATTATCTCTATTACTTATACTTCTAGCTCTTCTACCTCCTTCTACCGGCCTTAGTTTCTATATATTGCTACTAGGTTACCTATACTAGTTAATATTAAGGGATGCTCCTCTTCTAGTACTATCTTCCTTATTTCTATTACTTATACAAATAGCTCTTTAGCCTTCTTCTACTGGCCTTGGTTCTTATATATCCATACCAGGTTGGCCATGCTGGTCAGCATATTAGAATGCTACTCTCCCAGTACTATCTTCCTTATTTCTATTACTTGCATAAATAGCTCTTCCGCCTCCTTCCATTACCTTTAGTTCCTGTATATCGACGCCAGGTTGCTCATACTGCTTAGCATATAGGGATACTCCTCTCCAAGAATATTCTTCCTCATCTCTATTACGCACAACTCCAGCTCTTCTACCTCCTCCCACCTCCCTTAATTCCTATACATTGCCGCTAGGTTAGCCATACTAGTCAGCATCAAGGGATGCTGCTCTCCAAGAACATTCTTCCTCATCTCCATCACTCGCAACTCTAGCTCTTCCGCCTCCTTCTATCGACCTTGGTTCCTATATGTCGCTGCCAGGTTGGCTATGCTATTCAGCGTCAAGGGATAGTCCTCTCCCAGCACCGTCTTCGTCGTCTCCATTACTCGCACCTGTAGCTCTTCCGCCTCCTTCCATCGCCCTTACTTCCTATATATTAACACCAGGTTGTTTATGCTGGTCAGCGTCGAGGGATACTCCTCTCCCAGCATACTAGCCCTCATTTTAACTGCTTTTTTGCCTAACTTTTCTGCCGCCCTGTAATTACCTATAGTAAGTATATACCGTATACAATTTATCAACAAATAGGCCTACTTCTATAGGTCTATATTTAGTAGCTCCTCCTCTAATATTAACTTAATATAAGAAAGTAATATCTAATAGATAGGCTAGGTCTTGAATATACTATTTAGGAAATATCTTAATATAGCCTATAAAAATACCTATCTCTATTATTCTATATTATTAACTACAGATAGCTAAGCTCGTATATAAAACTACATAAAAGAATACATCTCGCATATATCCTACATTGCTGTCACGGATATAAGCGAGTAGCTATGAAGGATATCTAAATTATCCTCAAATTTATTACTATCTTCATCTCTATCCATATTATCCTCCAGATTGCTCTTATAGTTATAAAATATAAACTCGAGAATATCTTACAGATTGAAGAAGCTCATAAGTAAGAGTAAGTTAGCTGCAGATAGTTTCTTATAGTGTATCTGTTTAAGGGTTACTTGCTACGTCGTAACCATAGAGTTAGAGATAGTCTTATCCTATTAAAGATCCCCTATATTACTATTAAAAAGGCTATTCTTCTTCTTATTACTTTTCTAAAAGGTATCTAGGTATATTTTTATTGATATATAAAGGGCGTAATAGGTGATATATACTGCTGCTTGGGTAATGGCTAATAGAATATAATCTAGAGTATAAAAAAGAGTAGCAGCAGCATTCTTATTAAAATCTCCCTGCAGCTTATTATAGAAAAGCTAAAGAGCTTAGGCGTCATTTATAGTTAAAATCCAATAGACAGCCTTATAGCTACCTGCTAGCTTTATAGTAGTATCTATACTGCATAATATAACAAGGATGATTTTATTGCAGTATTTCGATAGGAAGACTGTAAGTAGCTGCTATATACTTAGTATAGTAGGGTTCTTATCTGCTAGATAGCAAATTATCCTATTTCTTCCAGTACTGGGCTGGGGTAGAAGAGGTTAATATTATTAATATTATCTAAGACTATTAATTATAAGCTAGCTTTCTCTCTCTACAACTAGTTGCAAACTAGCCTGAGTATGTTAATACTGAGATTATTTCGTCTAGGTAGTTATAAATTATCTGTAATAGACTAGTATACTTCTTAAAATCTTAGCTTTAAACTTATATATATCTAGAAGATACTGGTTTGTGGTATTATGTTATGGATGTAATATGTAAATTGAATAGCAACCTGCAATTTACTATAGCCAGTTAGTATAATACTCTATATAAGCTTACTAGCTACTCTAGCTTATACCTAAATCTACTTATACCTATAAGAGCTATATAACTAATAGGGCCTATATATTACTCTCTTATTTATATATAATATTAGGTTAATTAATAAAGTTAGAATTGAGTTAAATAGTAGGCTAAAGCAGGGCTTATAAGCTATTAATATATCTTCTTTAAGTTAGAATGAGATACCTTTAATCTTCTACTATATATTAAGTAGAATTATACTATAAAAATAATCTTATTAGCCTATTTTATTATACTTAATATATCTAGATAATTTGCTAACTTATATTTAGTTAATTTACAGACCTAGAGTAATAGTCTATTTATAGTATTTTAAGTTAGAAATAATATTACTAACCTTCTTATTATTAAAAAGCTATTTAAAAGCATAAAATTCAAAATAATATATTACCTTCCAGGCCTTATTTAAATCTAGCCTACTTTATAACTAGACTAGCTCTAATATATAGCTATTAATAAAATTAACTAATTTTTACAATATTACAAGTACTTAATTATTCTAGTTATTAAGAAGATATTAAATATCCTAGAGGGTTATATCTAGGTTATCTAACTGGCTTTAGAGGCATATAATATTAATTCTAGCATTCTTAATAGCAGTAGAATACTAGAGGTAAAGAACGGCAACTTTAGCAGATAGATCGATAATTATAATAATACTTACAGCAAGGCCCATAGCATCTGCCATAGCATGCAATAATACACTAATAGTCGGGGAAGTAGTTTCAAGGGAGTCTAGTTCGCGCTTGAACAGCCCGAGATGATAAGGGAGGGGATCTAGCAACAGTACTAAGGTGGGTGCCCAACGAGGCTACAGCGTGGCTGAGTTGCGGCTTCGACTCCCGCTGAGGAGGCAGAAGCGCTTTCGTGCATTTTGCAATGATTGGCCCGACACACTACATCGCTATGTTGAGAGAGAGGCAACGGCTGATAGTGAAAATGAGCACAAGAATCTGTTGTATGGAAGCTTGCTCCCGTCGATATCCGCGGTCAGCGGTCTCCTAGCGCTGCTATCGGGCATAGCGCGTCGTGGACGCGTTAGGTCGCTCACTGATCCGTGGGCGACTGGAGTTTGACGCGCGGGGCGATTGTCAAGGCCTGTCCCGGATAAGTGGGCACGGGACGGGTCGCTTAGCCCGGGACTCGTCCTGGCTACTAAACGAAGTGTTCAGCACGCAAGAGTGTGCCGATAAGATAACCAAGCTTCTTATACGGGCTGCCTACATCACAAGATCTTGAAAGCTATCGGCCGAAATCGAACATACAAGTGAGGAGGATGAGGTGCAGGAGGGGGACGAGCATGTGTCTCGGTCTTCTGCCTTGGCCAAACTACAGGCACTTCAAGACATCAAAGCCGAAGCTCGCGATTGTCTGCGCCTCAGCCCATCTGAAGCTGGATGGAATTTGGATGTCCACGGTCCGCTTCTCAAGCTGGCGTGGGCACAACATCGCTGTGTCAAGAGGGAACTAGTCACCACGGCCCGCATCGCGTCACCGTTCCTTCCTCTCACAAATATTCCAGGAAGTTCTGTGGAGAACAAATGCTCGACTTCGTCTTGGTTCTCGCCCTTGATAGCGTATCTTCCGACTCTGCTATCAGTGGTGAAACTATTTCGCAAGAAAGCTAACTGTGCTTGAGCCATTAAGGCTTGACTACGACCAGCCCCTCCACTCCATCATCGTAGCGTTCGTTATTTCCCACTAGCGTCTCTACTGCATCGATGCTCCACGGTTCTACCCGATGTATACCGTCAATAACAATAGCTAAATCACAATACCTCATCCGTCGTGGCTTGCTCAGAACAAGCAGAACTCGACATTCAACAGTTCTAGTACGACTGGACACAACGACACGTGCCTCGCCTAAAGTTGGGAAGTTTTTCTTAAGCACATCCTCAAGTTCAGGGAGAGGACTTTCTTCCAAGTCCCAGAACTGGGCTTCGAAGTACTTGGACGGCGAGTGGTTCACTGTTCAAGTCACTATTAGAACTGTGCCGGACTTAGGAAGTGCACGGAATGAAACCATACATTTCTTTCGCGGCGGTGCTCCCACCCCATCCAAGAAGTCGTCATGGCTGCACCGTTGAGTGTTCACAATATTGTTCATTTCGCTTGTTGAAAAAAGCCTCACGCTTTAGGTCCAGATGCTTGGATGATTGAGTACGCGTGTCGCGCCTTCCGCCTCACTTTTTTTTTTGCTAGACACGTGGCGTGTGCCCTACGGTCTAAATCCTATGACGGATAACTGCATCACGCATTCAGCAGTTCTTGATGGATCCGTTACGGTCAATTCAATCGATGGATAAGGATCAATGCAGTGATGATGATGTTGATGATATTGATGATTCGTCCATCTCGTCATTCGGATCAGCCGGAAGAGGGGTTTTCATACCCCCCCTTCTGACTAAGGTCAGGATATCAATCTATCCGAGGTTTCGTTATACAGGGTCATCATTCAACAGTTCTCTTATCTGTTGGAAGGTGACCCTGTATTACGAAACCTCTGATAGATTGATATCCTGACCTTAGTCAGAAGGGGGGTCTGATAACCCCTCTTCCGGCCGGTCCGGATGACCGAAAAAAGCAATCATCAACATCATCATCACTGTATTGATCCCTATCTATTTGATCGAATTGACCGTAACGGATCCGTCATTATCTTATTGTTGGATTGTGACCCTGTATTACGAAACCTCTGATAGATCGATATCCTGACCTTAGTCAGAGGGGTGTCAGATGACATAAAACCTCTCTCGAGAAAAGAGGGGGTGGCGAGGATCCTAGATCAATAGAATGATGATTTTTGGAGCTCCACACTCTATTGAGCCTTAATCCCTTCGATTGAATGTGTCGTACGCGATCCGACACTTATCACTGATAAACTTTTAGAATTGCCCTGTTAACGACAAGCCAGCCTGCCCTACCCTATTACCCAACCAAAGTAAATTCCTCAACTAAACCATCTAAATGTGTAGCCAAGTGCTGGTCCTCCTCTTGTATCTCCGCAATATCCTCGGGGTCCATGATGCTTATAATTGTGTACTTGCCATCACGGATCGCTTCAGTATGGCTGATATCTGGGATAAATTCCCAATTGGTGCTTCAGAGAGCCGTCCTGGGAGAGGTTGGCAAGAGGGAAGCAACGGGATCAGGCTGTCAGCGAACTTGGGCGGCTATGGATTCGGGGGACTCGCAGGCAGGGGGTAAATGCCAAGGCTGCGGCGGGCGTCGCCAAAGATCTGTCACGCAGCTTTCCTAACATCAGGATCGGCCTGATGGTCGGCATTGGCGGTGGGGCACCAAGTTTGCCTTCAAGTCGCTTTGGAGGAGGGAGTTAAAAAAAAAAGAATTTTTACAAGTCTGCGTTCTACACAGAGGGCGTCCCGCAGAAGATTTCCATCTTAACCATGCCTTCACCCCCTCAGTCAGGTGATCACTCGACCACGATAGTCTGGTTAAGACAGTGGGTCTGCTTCGTCCCTCGCATCCTGTTTGATCGTCCCTCCAATTAGTGTTAGTAGCCCTTCAGCCTGAAGTTTATGTCGTGGGGTGTCCGTGGTTGCAGGCTCCCCTTGTCGATCTCAATCCAATCATTCTGGGATAGAGGAGAGACAGGGTGCCGTCCTGGGGACCTCTGGAAGGTAAGGATTGGTCTTTTACTCGCCATCCACTGTAAGCGCCCAACAAAACCACAGATCTTAATCAAGAAAATAGAACTTGGTTTGACAATGGGAAATGTTTAAAGGTTGATTTCTACCCTTAAAGATGAGGCGTCTGTTGTAGAATGTTACTAATAACATATCTAAGCCTAGCAACGTCGATCGAAGTCAATAGAGGACCAAGTGTCGGCAGCGGCTGGCGGAGCATATCAGTATGAGTCCACGCAGAACTACACAGAACAATGCTAAACTCATCAGATGATAGCTTGGACCTTACAATAGACCCAGCAGATGTCCGCCTGATACCGAGCGAGGAAGATCCCTATTGATGGAAGTGGAGTTCCGAGAAGGAGTATCTTTTCGAGAAACATCTCAGTAAGCTCTCTGTCGGACCGCTTATGGAGCTTTGTAAAGGAGTGGGAATGTCCTTTCAGGCGGTACGCCCGTCGGTAGAGGTTGGCAAGACGCCTTGGAACGAAATACAGGATCTCAGAGATGAAATCTCCAAACTCAAGGAGGAAAGATATGAGATAATGCAGCTCGCAAAAAAAGAAAGATATGAGACAATGGTCGCAAAAAGGCTCAGCGGAAGGTAAAAGCGGGAGTACTGCGAACTGAGGCGGAAGTACCATAAGCAACAACAGCTACTTGCCAGATACAAAGGCCTGATGACGGACTTGCTAAGGGACAGCGAATCTATTGAATCACCTTCGCTACCCCGCCGCTACGACAAATATTGAATTGATTGTGTACCAGAGGATGGGTAAATCCTGGTCTTAGTCTCTACCAATACTTTAAGACTTGTCTCGTGCCTGCAAAAGTCACCGTTGAATAAGAGTCATGGGTGTCGAGTGATCCATCTGTTAAGTGATCGAGGTTCGTAAAAGGTATGTCGCTGGCGACACATTTGGTGTCTCCAGGATCTCCTTCGATCATGGGCATCACGGATGCAGTAACTCGGCTCTCCTTAGTCGCATGATCATCCGCACGTTGGAACTTTTGAAGTCTTCTCAGGTGAATCGGCTCGGGGATAAAGATGCTAGAGCTCATCTCGGGATTGCTCGACTGGCGATACTTGTTCGGGTGGGGAGTTGACTGAAGAGCACCAGACCAAGTAGCACCAGCCCAAGGTAAACCAAGCCAAGGAGCACCAGTTGCAAGAAGGTGGGGAGGAGCACTAGGAGGTGGAGGAGCAGGTCGAGAAGCACCACTCCGGGAGGGAGGAATGCGCCAGAGACGAGCTGTGGGAAGAACTTCAGGTTGTTTCTGGAACTGCTCAGTGATGGTCAGGCTAGCTCGCTCGACTGATCCAATGCGACAGAGTTTGCCTTGACGACCGAGCAAGTAGCCAGCGGCTGGCTATGTCCCGGTGTGGTGGCATGCAGCCTGTCTTATATAGTGTGCGATTAGGCAACCGAAACTAATGTGCGCGCCCGACAGCCAAGAGTTTACTACCCACGGCTCACAGGCTAGCGAACCTCGGTTGTCCGCTTACCCCGTGCTGTTTGAACCTTGTGTCCAGGCCACTGACGAGTTAAGAACCCACATGTTTAGCTGACTCATCACAGTCTCGTACAGATACGTGTATCACGTGAATTAATCACGTTAGCCCAACCGGTTTTGCTTGGGCACGAACGTCATAATTTCGCCAAACCATGGCCATCAAACACTCTTCTTCTGCCGCATCTAGTCACAACAAATATCTCAAATCATAGCCTCAACTTCAATAAACAGCATACAGGAGGAAATATCACAGAAAGGATTCTAGGTGCAAAATGATGCAGGCATCGGGAAACTAGTCGACAGCATCATCAAAAACAATTATCCGACACAGAAGGAAGAGGGCATGGGCCTATGCAGAGCGGCGGTATTCAAGAATCCAGTGAGCGAGTCAATAATGTACATGATACCTGTCTCTGACACATATAAGCATGTTTCGGAAGTTGTTAAGTCTTTCTTCCCTCGATCGACACTTGGATTCTACAGATTCTTTGGGAAAACCTCAAAGAAACACTGTAATTTAAACTACTCGGCAGACATGCGGATCCCACGTGCCTCAGCAATGCTATCATCGCGCTTCGCGATCGGCTCAGCTCTCATAACTCAATCCAATACAGCACGACGATCACCATGGGATTCACTCTCCCAGTTCAGGAACAGGACGGATTGAAAATGATTGGTGTAGGAGCATCTGGACAAGTTTACGAGATCGACGAAAACATCGTGCTCAAATCGGGAAGGGTGTACAAACCCCCCAATGACGATACCACTCCCCTCGATAGATGGCACTACGTTTCGGAATCTATCTTCCACTTCGAGCTCATTAGCAACGAAAGGAAGATTTGTCAGTTGCTCGAACAGAATCCACATCCTAACCTTGCAGAGCCTATCAGCACAGTTCATGCAGAGGGCATCTATCTCCGCCGGTACAACTCCAGGCCAGAGCTCAGCCAAGCTGGACGGTCACAACGCATTTCTCTATACCGTGACGTCTTGCGAGGACTGGATCATCTGCATGGACTGGGAATCGCCCATTCAGACCTACGCATGGAGAATGTGCTCTTCGATGTTCATGGTCAAGCTATCGTCTGCGACTTCAGCGCCTCCGCTATGTTTGGCCAACCGAACCTAGCTCAACCCACCCTAGACTGCCCAGTTCCACTCAATGGGCTAGATGAGACAGTATCAGATGCTACAGATAGGTTCGCCCTAGAGTCACTGATGTTTCATCTAGAAACAGGAGTTAAGCCTGATCTATCTATTGGGAATGCCGGTACTGTACTCTTGCCACAGGTCGAAATGAAACACCCAGATATTGGCGTAATCATCAAGAAAGCATGGCTTGGGAAGTTTGCCTCAACCACCGAAATGCTTCAGAATGTTGAGTCGATCAAGAAACAAACGGATATGTCGACGCCCCAGCACACACCAACAAAGGACACTCTACAATATTTGGCTACTCAGTGGAGAGCATAGCGAACAGCGAAATATGGTGAGTATCTCCAGGGAAATCGTAATCTTCAGGAGGCTGACTCTAGTTTAGGATGTGTCCTTTTTAGTCTGCTAACTGAAAGCCACTTAAAGCAACTGGCGGACCAATATGGATTGGAGATGATTTGAACAGATTGACTTTTAAGACAAAGTAGTACAGTACATAGCTAATCAAGACCACTCTCACTTCATAAACCTATCATGTACTCCCCCCTGTCCCAGTCACTCTAACTTGATCAGTAATCGACGACACATATGGCACATGGATGAATTACCTAACTCCCGTTTGAAGCGCCAGCACAGGCAGGACATTTTTGGCGGCGATTGTGAGAACTGCCCATAGGAATCTCCGGCCAAGGTTGGGCGCAGTTATTATAGGAAATAGTCCGTCATGTGCTTAGAGAAGGCGAACAGTGACCCTGGGGCTTCGTCTTGGCCCATAGCTGCTCAGCTGGGCCAATCTATCCACAACGCTTCTCTCTTATCCGTTCGTCTTTTGCTCTCCTATGCTTAGCATAGCGTTCCCTTCTTTTTCTTCTCTCATTCCTATCGGCCCTCATGCAACTTCCAGACGAGATTACAATATTAGTATTAGTATTAATATTAATTGCAACTCCTACTTCAATAACACTATAATAGTCTTCAGAAGGGCAGTTAGCATCATCTGCCTCTATACTATCGCCTATATTATAGGAGGTAGACTGAGAGTTTAGATCTTAGGAATCTAAGCCTAAGTAAAGGAGTTTGTTATTATAATACTTAAAGTAATACTATTTAGTTGCTTATATATAGTATATAGATACTTATAATAGTATTTAATTATAATTAACTGGGTACGGGGAAGGGGATGTAGAAGAAAGATAGGCATATAATATCTTGATTTCTTATATATATTCCGCAGCGGTACTAGAGTTATGTTTTCTGTTTTCTTAGTTAAAGAAAGCGAGCACCATACCCTTAGGTATATAGATCCAGCTTCCTGCCTTCTATTTCACGCTTAATACTGTCCTCAACTGGATCGGGTGCGGGTTATATATCTTCTCAGCAAGACACAGAAGGGCCAGGGCTTAATAACAGTACCTCAGGCTACTTTGCCTAGTGGCATTCTCTAATAACACGCCCTATGTTAAGTTACTACACTCCTATAATCAATAGCAGACAATACGCCTGGTAGTGAAGAAAACACGCCTCTATAGCCAATAGGAGACAACACACGCCACGGTCAATAGCAGAAAACACCCCCTGTGGTAAAGAGAGCACGCCCCTATTACCAATAGCAGAAAACACCCCCTGTGATGAAGACTTCATGCCTTGTGATGAAGGCACACCCTGTGGTGATGACAACACGCCCCTCTGACCAATAGAAGACAGCATGCCCTATACGAAGGTCTATGCATAAGTTCTAGGATACAAGTTCCCCTCATAGGCCATGGCATTGTGAACCAGCTATGAATTGCATATTATAACTATATCCCCCATATATCAAAACATCTTATAGAAGTAACTGCATAGTGATTTTGTAGAATTGGAAAGACGTACAATATTTCTATTTCTTTTTCTCTATATACTTCTACGAGTAATCTCTCTAGACTTGTGGGTACTGGAGGTGGGGGCGGTTCTGGGAGCATTATCCTAAGGAGCATCATCTGGGAGAGATATGCAGTATAAAGCTTATCTTTAAAATGCATCGTCTTCTTACAGCTTGCAAAATCTGCGAAAACATCAGTCTCAAGCAGAGACGCATCAAACAGCTGCTCAGAAAGATGCCAAGGCTGCAACAACTACATTTGGTAGCTACCCAAGAGAGAAATGAAGAAATCATCGCTGAAACTGTAACTGAGATAAGGCATCTCCGTCAAGAGCATCACAAAGGTACATCTGGCGGGGCTGGGCCTCGTCGCCAGCCACCGCGCCACGACCACCTGTCATTCCTCGCTTGGCAGCTAGCGGCCCAGTCAAGTCGACTTGAACGCCGCCGAACGCATGGGGCCCTTGATTTACTTCACGATGATTCTGTCCAGGCTTGGAACCGCGCCGCAACAGGACCGAGCTCATACGGAAGATGTACATAAGCACTGAATCGACACTTTGGTCTCGCTCATCCACTTCGCATTGCCACGTGATCTGTGTACTGTTGAAGCGAGTAATTGTCATCACGGGCAAGTTAGCAAGAGGCAGGCTTGGTAGGAGCCAAGTAGGCAAGGACCGACAAAGCCGAGGGGCATATATGACTGTTTGCCACCGATGACAGCAAGGATGTTCCTAGTCACGAGCTTACCAAATCTCGGTGGGTTAAAGAGGAGGGGTTCTGAGTTGCATCAGGCTTCAACTAGACCGGAGCAGACCATTGTTGATGAAGACCAGGTCCGAGCGCCTGACGAGTCAAAATGCCCGCCTTCCCCGCGTGCCGGAAATCAGCTGATCCGCTAGAATGAATGAATAAAAGTTATTCCGCCCGGGCGGACTAACCTCATAGAGCCAGGTGCGCTAGGCTATTTACAGTGTAACAGGCCTACTTAAAGGCCAATCTCTCCAAGTATTCAGCATCCTATTCTCAGCTGACGCATGGTCTGCCAACTTGAGGCTAGTTGGTATTAGTATCGTCAGGTTTGGCCGCTAATTTGGTTGGTTAGTATGTTATTCAGTCTGGTTTACATCAAGTCTCCTTGTATCCATGGCGAACTTAATCGCCGCCCGTACTGCCTGAAGGCTAAGTGCTCATTATTAGTCATCCCATGCCGCCTTCCCTCCTAAAAAGAACAAGAGGTTTCCCATCTTTGCCTGTCTAATCCTTTGCATACCTTCCCGCTGTACATCCCACTTTATACACCGGAAATAGAGCGGCGTGGATTGAGAAAAAGCTAAGCTGGAATGAGATATTAGTAAAAAGATTTTTACGACAGCAATCCTGCTAATACTATTTTTAACACTCAAAGATTTCCCAATAAGAGCCCAGTATATCGTTCACAAGCCCACATCTATCCCACGACCATTAGCGTCCTAAGTCTAGAAAGGTCAAAGTCCTAGTACTAGCGTTATTAGAAACGTCCTGCAACAACTGCTTTCCAACAACAGACAATATCCTAGACCGGCTACCATCTTGGGACAATAGCCCCGGAACAGCCTCTGTCCTAAAAACACTTCCGTCCCAACCGCCCTTGTCCCCTACCTTACCTCATATTTTCGTAGAGCGAAATCCGTCCCACAGCCAACGGTCCAGGACGGCCTCAGTCCTATAACCGCGTCCGTGTCAAGACCTTCCACTTCCCAAGATCACCTCCGTCCTTGAACCGCTTCTGTCCCACGACCGCTGCCGTCCTAGTGAAGGCATGACAACGAACTCTTTCAAGAAACGCATCAGCGTGACTCCGAACAAGTCAAGGAAGGTAGGCACATGGGAATTATCCCATCAGATAGAAAATAAACTGACATAGAGCAGATAAACACAATCGACGGTATCTTCAAGGTTATTGCTCGGACTATCTTGATGGTAGTGATAGCTTGGGAATTGGGCCCGTTCCGCGTTCTGGGAAACGCGAACTTTCTGGGAACGGGGCCTGTTCGAAGTTGGCGAAGAGGGGTAGACATCTTAGAGCTGTGATTGGATGAAAATCGGGAACAGGGCCCGTTCCTGACTTAAATCATAGAGTAGAAGAAATGAGTATTTTGTCTAAATTGAATCAACCTGTCGCACTGAGCGTGCTAAAAGGATCAAAGATTCAATAATGAGCAGCAGCAGTGTGTTGATTGATTGATGTCTAAAGTGCGGGGTACTCCATCCCACAGGTTTTACTTGAAGCACACATGTCACATATATCGGGATATCGGATTCCGGATGTATCATGCTATTGAAGCTTTCTTCTTTTATCATAGGCGTCCATCGCCACCTGCCTCGTCATCGGCCTCGTCACCGATCTCATGATAGTCCTAGCTTTCCTTGATTTTTCCTATAGCTAGCTAAAGCCAAAGACTCCGGACCATCCGGAGCCTCTCGGCCGTCCGAGGTCACCCGAGGTCATCTTCATCTATAAGACTGACCTAGCAGACCTCAATTAGATAGGAAGAATAGCAAGAGCTTCTCACACATATGATCCTATCCATCTGCTAGATGCAACAACACAGTTTGATTACTAAGTGCCGTTGTTTCCTGAGGCTCGTTGAGATCATGCCTGACTTGCGACACAACCCTTTACGTGGATATAAATCCATCCTTGTTTTGCCAGCCGGAATCTGCCGAGTTTTGGTTTCAATTGCTCAAATCTTGCAAACTCTTGTTCCCTGTCGGCCGTCCGCAGCCGCTCACATATCTTTCGAAAATCTTCAGTTGTTGCGCATAATACTCTCAAACACTCTTTGCGGTTTATATCAACGTCGACTTCTCCTAGGGCGAGCATTAGCACAATCTCCCCTGTTCCATAAGCGTTTTTCATTGCGTAGGTCAAAGGCGTCCGACCATACTGATCTCCTGAGTCAACATCGATTCCTTTGGTCGCAAGCAGCAGCTGCACGATAGCCTCATGCCCTTTCTCGGCGGCATACGATAGCGGTGTCCGGCCTGAGTTGTCCTTAGACTCGATATCGGCGTGTCGGTCGAGTAGTAGCTGCACGATAGCCTCACTCTCTCTCTCAGCGGCATACGATAGCGCCGTCCGGCCTGAGTCATCCTTAGACTCGATATCGGCGTGTCGGTCGAGTAGTAGCTGCACGATAGCCTGCCAGTTGAGTAGTAGTTGCCCAGCAGCATCATATCCTCTACCGGCGGCATACGATAGCGCCGTCCGGCCTGAGTTGTCCTTAGACTCAATATCGGCATGCCAGTTGAGTAGTAGCTGCACAGTAGCCTCATATCCTCTACCGGCGGCATACGATAGCGCCGTCCGGCCTGAGTCGTCCTTAGACTCGATATCGGCGTGTCGGTCGAGTAGTAGCTGCACGATAGCCTCACGCCATCTCTCGGCGGCATACGATAGCGGTGTCCGGCCTGAGTTGTCCTTGGACTCAATGTCGGCGTGTCGGTCGAGTAGTAGCTGCACGATAACCTCACTTCCTATCTCGGCGGCATACGATAGCGCCGTCCGGCCTGAGTCGTCCTTAGCCTCGATATCGGCGTGTCGGTCGAGTAGTAGCTGCACGATAGCCTCACTCTCTCTCTCAGCGGCATACGATAGCGCCGTCCGGCCTGAGTTGTCCTTAGACTCAATATCGGCGTGTCGGTTGAGTAGTAGCTGCACGATAGCCTCATGCCCTTTCTCGGCGGCATACGATAGCGGTGTCCGGCCTGAGTTGTCCTTAGACTCGATATCGGCGTGTCGGTCGAGTAGTAGCTGCACAGCAGCCTCATATCCTCTACTGGCGGCATACAATAGCGCCGTCCAGCCTGAGTCGTCCTTAGACTCAATATCGGCATGCCAGTTGAGTAGTAGCTGCACGATAGCCTCACTCTCTCTCTCAGCGGCATACGATAGCGCCGTCCGGCCTGAGTTGTCCTTAGACTCAATATCGGCATGCCAGTTGAGCAGTAGCTGCACAGTAGCCTCATGTCCTCTATCGGCGGCATACGACAGCGCCGTCCGGCCAAAGTCGTCCTTAGATTCGATGTCGGCATGCCAGTTGCGTAGTAACTGCACGATAGCCTCATGCCCTCTCTCGGCGGCATACGATAGCGGTGTCCGGCCTGAGTTGCTCTTAGACTCAATATCGGCATGCCAGTTGAGTAGTAGCTGCACAGTAGCCTCATGTCCTCTCTCGGCGGCATACGACACCGGCGTTCGGCCATAGTCCATTCTAGTCCTTGAGTGCCCCACCTGATCAGTATCTCTCAAATTCGGATCATACTTGAGGTCGAGCAAGGCGTTCGCTGCTTTCCCCAGCCCGAAGTATGCCGCCAGGTGAAGCCCTGTCCATTGCCTCGGAAATTCTTGGGCGTTCCACCGAGAACTCTTACCAGTAAATAGAGCTCGGATGGACGCCTCTACCTTGACCTGGGAATCGAGGAAATCCACAACTTCCGGGCATAAAGTCAAAGATTCTCGAGCATGATGCCCCCAATTTTGTGCAGCATACTCATAGAGTTCATAAGATCTCAGGTAATACTCAAACCTGAAATGTTTCGCATACAGGTCTTGCTCAAAGACATTGAATGAGAGGTAGGTAAGGCAGATTTTTGTGATATCGGCCTCTGCATTCGGAAACCATCTCTTCTGCGTTCGCTCGAAGTATTCTTGTGTCGTGTAGTGAACTAACCGTATGATGCCGCTTTCTTCGTCGACCGTGACTAATCCAGCGCAAACGGAGATAATATCCTCGACTTCAGAGAGCTTCTCTTCATTGAATTCCGAATCACCTGACTCAACTGCAAGACCATGCCGGAGTTCGGACGTCGTCAACGGTCTCTTTGCGCAAGTTATCCATGATAGCACGTCCTCAGCAAGATCTTTTTGGCCCCTGACCTGACCTTGGATTCGCTCCATAGCTTCCATATACGCACGGTCATATGCATCAGACCCAGTCGGCAGGGTGTTCAGAGCTTTTCGAATATACCAAGGTGACCGCTCTCCAACTAATGAGCCCAGGTGAAGTTCTGCAAGAAGAAACCTAAAAGCAAGTTAGCACCATGGTGTAATTGAAAACGGAATCGAGATATCCATACATTCCGTCGACGGCCTTAATGATTGCAGTCTTGATTTCCTCTTGCAGTTCTGGACTACGACGGACGAAGCCCGGCAGTCGGAACATGTGGCCATCCAGGTATCTCTGTACATCTTCACTACTTGCTTGGATCTTCAGGGATGTGCTCCGTTCAAACCTATCCGTGATCTCTGGAATGAATCTCGAAGTCGCAAAGAGGTTTGCTCTACATTTGTCCCGGAGTTTGAAGAGCTCTCTCAGGAAACTCTCCCGGCACCCATCGGATACTTGACATTCGTCAAGTGCGTCGACGATAATGAAGACCCGCGAATACAGAGCAGCCACAGACTGAAGGGTTGTCAAGATTTCATTGAACGACGGTTGCGTCCGCTTGTCCTTGTGCCAGCCATGCAGAGATTTCACGGTCTCTGGCAGAGAAGGTCTGCTTTGAACCAGCTGCTTCAACAAACTCGCTAGGAGGTCTTGAGCTTTCTGGTCGTCTTTCCGCCGGAAGTTGCAATAAAGGTATGCGACACAAATATTCTCGTCATTTCCGAAGCGGGTAGTCAGGTTGTCGATCACAATCGATGTGAGGATTGTTTTTCCTGCCCCTGGTATGCCTGGACAGAACATGGTCTGTTTGTCGGTCTCCAACCACGTCTGGAACTCTGTCGAGTCTAGGAGCCACTGGCCTGTGCCTGCTTGTCGTCGGTTGATGTAGTCGCTTTGTTGATGGCCGTAGTCGACTGGTGTGAGCCAGTCCAGAATTTTTTGACGGTCATGGTCATCTTGTCGGCGCCTCACATGATGAATGTCCTGTTCAGCAGCTACAGAGACACAACTAAACTTCATCAGCTATGACGAACTAGTTAACTATCGGGTACCTGTACACACCGCTTCACTTCATCAATTGGCATGTGGAAGAAGAGCTGTCTCCCATATGCTGCCGCCACCGCCGCCGCATATCCGTGCCATTGGTCATTCTTATGCGAGTCGGCATAGTCCGAGATCCCACGGATTACAATGCATGGGAATGCACCCAGTGCACCTGCTGCCTCTGTCTCGAAACATATCAATCCGTACTCTTTGGCTAGTTGGTCCCTTAACAGAGCATTCTTGACCACCAGTTCCCCACATGCAATGTTTCCTCTATAGATGACCACAGACGGTTCGTCATCCTCATCAGCCGCTCGCTGGATCCGGCGCGAAGGGTCGCATCCACACTCATCGCAGGAGACCCCAGGCTTGGGATGTATGTAGTCTGCTTCGTATAGATGGTCCAGTTCTGGGCCTGGATATTTGAACCTTCGAAGTCCTTGAATGGTCGTGTTAATCCTCTTGATGTTCTCTTTAACTGGATCTGTACGCAAGCGGGCTCGCTTCGCCGCCAGATCTTGCGCAGCACTGAGGAGCACGTCCGGAGGTGGGGCGAGAGCACCGGTACGTTCGAACTGACCGTCTTTGGCTTTCCCCTGATCGTATTGCACAGCGCCGGAATGCCCGCCTGCTGGTTTGCTAACCACGACATCTCCAAGCCGGATCATTCCATTGTCTGTTTTTACAGGCACGCCGCCCCCAATACCAACCAACAAGCCGAACTTAAGATGTGGGAAGGTTGTCCTCATCTGCGTGACAACCTGAGCTGCGGCTTTGTTGTCCGCCTGGGGAAGTCCGGCAATGACGACATTATGACCCGCAATGCTTCCAAGAGTATACACATTGCGATCCGTTGGAGGCTGTGGCAGACGGTGATGCTCTTCGTCTAGCATCTCCAATGCAGCAATCTGCTCCACCTCCAATGGGCAGATCCATCCCACCGTGTAGTCATCGTGACTCAGGTTCTTCGACATCATGAGAACAGCAGCAATATCCTGATACTTGGGACTCTGTATCGCGCTCGTAGACTATCGAGGCGGGCGAAGATTCGGAGGGACGTTCCTCGGATTATGGGAGATCCTCGGCAGTGCACGGCCAGGATTCTAGACATTTCAGCATTTGTTAGGACAGCCAAACCAGAGTCATAAGTCAATCGTAGGCCAACTTACAGGCTAGGCTCGCAGTAAGGAGGAGGAAGGATGAATGGGAAAGGGGAGGAGAGCGGAAGTCTAAGACGGTGTGCGACGAATTTAAGTGGTGTAGTTAGCTTAACAGCCACTGCACATTGGCTACGTCAACATGGCGTCATCGTACAGTGTGGAGGCATCTCTTGTGATTCAATGGCAATACGTCGAAGAAGGGCTTCGAGCCTATCTTTCTTTCCCTTTTACGCCAGGTGGGTCTGTAGGTAAGACACCACCTCATTTTGAGTGTCCGGAGGCAGTTCGCGAAGCTCGTCGGCGACCTCACCCCTGAGGAGGGTGGTGAGACGTTTCTGCTCCATTTGGAGAGGCGAGTGAGTTGCTTGGTGGAGAGCCATGGCTAGGATGTGAATTCAGAGGCTAGGTATCTGCATTGATGCTGGGATAGTCAGCTGATTCCATCGTTTTGTCAAGGTCATCCATAAGTGCGAACGGAATGCAGGAGCAGTCTAGATATCTCCACAGAGAGATTCAGTGGCTCACGCATGCCGTTTTGAGCTACACTTTCATTCTTGCAAAATGAGTAAGTAGAGAGTCAGGTCGCTGAAATTAAATGACTCAACTCCTAGGCTCAGCCCGATACATGTATAGCTCCCAATGCTTCTCTTCTAGACCCGTTCCCACATATGCAATCGTCGATACCATTACCCCCTCAATAAAAACGGGCTGAGTATACATTACGTGAGAGGGCAAGAAAAAGACAATGAAAGCATTAAAGGGCCACGATGTCCATGCGCTAAGACTTTGTCAAGCTAAAGATAGGGAGCCGATCTTGGTTATGGCTGGAATAAATGGCTGTAGTTCGGTGTTAGTTGGATGAGAACTACTGTAAAGACTGGCGGCCAGAAGCGGCTATAGCCGATGGTGATGAATAGCCTATGTAAATCTTGCGTAATAGGCAAGAGCTAGTTTGAGACTTTTCGTCCTCCTCGTGAATATTTTAGGTAGGTAAAGCTATTTTTAGCCACTCCTCCACTTGTACTGTGGAGTAAACCAAGCCGGGACCTTGTCTAGCCCGACACCCTCCGCCCAATTTGTGTCCACCTGCCCAAGAGCCTCAACCCTGTCTCAACGATATCCACTGATGAAGCATCAACGCAAGGAAAAGGGATGAGCTAGGCCTTACAATATTGGTCTACTCCAGCACGGAATATGGAATGGGATGCGTTCCTGGTTTAAGACTAATCGCAATCCACATACTCTTCTAACCCTATTTAACTATCCAATGGTCCTTCAATGAAGCAGAGAGTTTATGACTAGTCTAACTTTTGTGGCTTATAACTGACATTCTTTTTGAAGGCAGGAAGTCAATGTGAACGAGCAGTCCTACGCGGTATATTTTTTCGTCAGGTGATATGACGGTATCGTGACGGCTGCATATGCCTTCGGTCACGGGCATCATGCGGCGTGAGTGGAACATCCCACTCCAGGCCATCACATGTCAGCAACATCCGCGTGTAGCGCAGTACACCTACCAATTGAATAGCCGGAATCTACGGCCTGAACCTTGAAATCTGAACAGCAGTTCAAGCTCGCAGTTCAAAGGCAGTCCAATTGAACCTGCAGCCTCCAAGGCTATCATTACAGATGTTGACGTGAAGGGCAAACCATAAAATAAGAAGACCTGTTGTGGTTGGGCGATGTAGAAGCCGAGAGAAGCCATGTCAACCCACTTCGCATTGGATGTGCCACCACCGGGCGTAAGCCGTGTTACTGCTCAGAGTGGCGCTTCGCAGAGCCACAGTAAACCTTACCATTTCTAGTCAAGTTACAACATGTGAATGCAAACGAAGAGGTTATGTACTTGAAGCCCTGTACTTCTTTGAGGCCTTCATGTTCATGAATGGCGTCCAGATGTCCTTTTCTCCCAAAGCATCGTCTCTTGCTATCGCCAGGTATCTATCACTCCCATTCCACTCCCCGCCGCGCTGCCCTGAACTCAAGGTTTCGTCCAATATTAGCGGGACAGTTCACACGGTATGCTCCTTGCCAAGCACCTTTTCTCTCAACTTCAGCGTCTCTCGATACATCCTTTCTGCATCCTCGTACCAGCCCCCTAACGGGGTTCGCCAATGCCTTTCGAAACGAGCCTGTGGGCAAGGACAGGCCCCCTAGGAAAGCTGCCAGGATCCCGAATATTGGGTATAGGTAAACGATCCGCTCGAATGCAATCGTCGCATGCCTGCCCAACGGCTAGTCAACTGTAGTATAGACTACATATTAGCTAAGCGTCGAACGAATGGACTGTTGTACTGACGCTGAGGTCTGATGGTAAGATGCATTATGAGATTGAGATGAGAGATTGAGGAAAAAAATAACTGCAACGGATTTTCAGAATCAGGAATTACATTCACCTCGGGCGCCATGAGCTTTTCAGACTGGCGTTTACACTGTTCTTCTGTCTTCAGTCTGTATATCTATCGTTGCTGTGCGCCGCTTCCATGCCGTCTGACTCGCTACATGGGGTTTAGATCATCAGTTCTCCGAAAATAAAATCTCCGTATTTTGAGGATAAGATGCTTCACATCTATAAGCCAATGATAAGCTACTATTCAAGTTCCTGCCTATTGGCTGTTATCTTATTATCTGTTGACTCTAGGGCGTGCTATATTCTATTAGCTATAGGGGCGTTTTATTTAGTTATTAGGCGTGTTATTGCCTATTGGCTATGTGTTGACTATAATATGTGCTGACTTTTTATTAGTTATAGGAGTGTAGTATTCAGCCATAGGGCGTGTGTCTACTATTGGCTACCTGTTGACTTTAGCATGTGCTATCTTCTATTGGTTATAGGGGCGTATTGCTTGTTCACAGGGCGTATTGTCTTCTATTGGCCATGAGGGCGTATTGTCTAGCCATAGGGGTGCATACATACCAGCATTCGCTGTTAGGGAGAGGTTGGGGGAGGTTGGGCTCCTACTGATTTAACTATAAGCAACAAGATGGTATGCAAGCTAGTATTTAAAAGCACCCATATAAGAATGAAGATATTAAGGTCTTGATTCAACCCGAACTCTATGTCTAATAGTTTACGATTACACTACAGGCTTCCTTATGCTATACTCTTTAATATTCACACCGGTACAGCTAGGCATATAACTCATATTTAGAGTTACTAGCAGGGAATCAAACAAGCTTAGTAAAATAAGAGGAAGAAAAATTGCATTTCTAAATATTAATTATAGCAAAGTTACTTTAGAAATTAAGATGTTAAATTTTACGCTACTTTAAGTATCATCTACTTTAGCACTATATTAAAGTGCCTACTCCTACCTATTCGCTTTGTATATTGCCATATTAAGACGATACTGATCTAAGTGTCGCTCAAGATGCCTATAACCTTTCAGATAGAAAGAACAGACCTGCGTTAGTTTGCATTTTAGAGGATTTTCATATCGGGGCTACCCAGTGCCAGACCTCATTCCACCTATATATCTGCCGAGCGACGATGGTGATATGGGAGACCTCCAATCCGCAGGCCGAGTCCTTCGCGGCCTGTATCTTTGCTCGGACAATGATAGCCAGTTAATAACTGGCCTTTTTTCTGGTGCTATCTTTCAGTAGGTCGCATTTATGCGAACGCCACAATCTATAGTCACGGTAAATCCATATAGCGGTATTGATATCAATTTAAGAACAGCATAAAAGTTGGGAAGAGAGGGGGCGTTATGCAATATAATAGCATTCAGAGGTGGCAGATCGTAGGAAGTCGGCGAGTTACCTGATATTGAAATGCGGATTGGCTTGGTGAGGTAGATTGAAGTTGGCAGTGGAATGCCATTAGTTATTGTCTGGGAAGCTAAGCCCCTAGAGAGCTTAGTATTTTAAGCGCAGTCTATAGGATGGGAGAAGCGCCACAATATGGAGATATATGCCAGAGCTATAGCAATAGCAATAGCAATAGCAATATCAGTTTATAGCATACTAACAACGCCCATTTAGTTGCAGTACCCATCCCTTAGAAAAGTTACATGCAGTACTGGCAGCTAACTTTCTATAGATAGCTCTTAAGGGTTTTGATGCTTAAATTGCGCGGAACTTAATCTTTGCAGCTAAGGCAAGCTTGGCTGCTCTCTGCGTAGAAAATAAAGGCAGCAATCGAGATAAGAAGGCAGCACACTAGCATAGCAAGTTGAACGAAGTCTCTAATAATAATAAATTGATCTTTAACGTAAAATGCCTTCTTAAACTTGGCAGGTAGTATGTTAACTCTACTGGTATATAACGGATTCTTATTGAGAGTCCTTAGATTAGATATATAGTATTAACAGGTAGAAGGCCAGAATTAAGATTGTGGCAAATGTAATTGAAGTAATTTAGTAGTAGTGATGATATTTGGATAAGCTAGATGAAAATAATAGTAGCTAAATAGTCCTAAAATACTTTTATTTACAATTAAATAGCTAAGATAACTAAATAAATATTATAATAATTAGATAGCTTTATACTTATAATTAGGTAACTTAAGTAACCGAAGCAAGGGATATATAATTAGATGGCTGTATATTAAAATTAGCTACCTGGAAATTGTTAGAAAATTCCTTACAAGGGTGTAAGTTTAGATACTAAATAAGGAGTAGCTAATATTCTTATGTATATTGCTGCTGGCAGATATACTTTCTTAGAGTTACAGCTGGTATTAAAGTAAAGTAAGTAGGCTAAGCTACCTACTACCAATCTAGTATATCTAAACCAGCCGATCTACTCTTTACTAAGATGCTGCTATCTGATGAATCTACTTATAGTTCTTTGCGTCTAAATGGCTTGCAAGATACTATTTTAAGGTGTAAGGGAAAGCTAAAGGAATTGAAGATCCTCTATGAATAATTTATTAATAAGGCAGGGAAGCCTTGTAATTATTAGCTATAAGCTTCTATTTAGGTGCTCTGTAGAAATCTTGTTTAAAATATCTATGAGGATATAATAAATAGTCTAAAGCAACCTGCAGCAGTGGAATTTATAAAGGATATTATGCAAGAGCTATTAGAATAAAATAACAGATAGAAAATGCCTAAAATACATGAAGTTCTTGCTTTTACTAAGGGGCCTAAAGGAGACTTAGTTATATATATAAAGAAGGTAAGTTTCTTATTAGTATAGTTAATGTGGGTTATTTTCTAATCTCTCTAGGTTGACAAGCAAACTATAGACTAAAAAGCTTATTATAGAAGTAGACGGCGAACTCCTTATAACCAGAGCAGCAAACCTACATTGCGAACCAGTCCTTGCCAACAAAGCGCTTTGAATGCCTTTATAAAACCCATCCCTAACAAAATATATATAGTATATTGGCTGATGTTGAAGAGTTGGTTTGCGGTGTTTGTTCTACCTTTTGAAGATATTAAGAAGTTCGGGCTTACTGAGTCAATACCAGCCTGCTATGATTGCAATAAGTATATAGGGTAAGTTAGTTGGAAGAATGGGTATAAGAATGATAGACCCCTCGCCGCAGACTGATAGTTTCCAGTTATATTCTTCGAGGGAGCGAGAGTTCTCGACAACAGTACGCTTGGCTGGGTTGCTGCTAAAGACCTTTAGGACTTTAACTTTGAGGGTTCTCAAGCCTCCCTCATCCCATATTACGACTCGGTACGCACCTTCATTAGGAACCGTCATGTTCCTCGGAAAGACGACGCATTTGCTGGCTATTACTACGCAGCATACGAGACCCAAGAGTGCGGTGACAATGGAAGCCAATCTGATGAAGTATTAGTGTCTACCTCGGCTTTTAGCTCTGCAGAGAATGCGACCGAACCTTCTCACGAGCGAGAGTCCAGATCGAGACAGCCAACTGTGGTGGATTGCGCACCAACAGGGCGGTTCTCCCTATCTGAAGACCAATCTGCAACTGAGGAGGCCACCGTGACTGAGAAGATGCCAACAGCAGTCGAGATTTTATCGGACATGCAACCCCTAGTCACCAACTGTTCGATAAACGACACTGGCTCCCTTGAACCGCCCACCAGAAACCATCTAGTAATGGATGAGAACGTCGAGAGCCATACTCAAAAACACCCTTTTCATCCAGGTCACCGAGGTTTATCGATTCTTTCATCTGTCACCAGCACACCCGACTCTCTACAGAGTCCTATTGGCGGGTCGACCGGGCTTTCCAGTAGTGACATTTATTAGCTGTATAAGAATATCTATCCTGACAAGGACGGATTCTCATATTGTCCTTGCTGCTCCAAGCGATACAAGCGAGCCTCAAGTGTTAAACGACATATAGATGAGTCCCACACGGGACAGTCTTTTCTTTGCCCTTATGATGGATGCAGACGTGCCGTTGGCAGGGGATTTAATCGTGAGTCGGCGCGCACTATATACATGCGGTCTGTCCATGGATATTCCGACCTAGAAGCGGCTTTCGATCAGCTGCGGGGAATAGTAAAGAAACCTGGAGTGTATATGTCTCGGGTCAACACATTGAATCTGGCGATAGAGCGCCTGCAGGGAGTTGAAATTGTCTCTGGGGAGGTTACAAGACTGTAGTTATGGACGGTAGAGGGATGTGGGCAAGGCTGCCATTATCTGACTACAATAGGGTTCGGGCATATATTTGGTCATGGAACTGCATGAGAACACACCCCAAGGAGCATAACCGATGACTCTTATATATCTTGATCCCAAAAATAAGCAATCAAATACCATCAAGCAATCCAATTCTAGCCCTTCAAACCCCATACAATAGCCCCTACCGTGGCGCCTACTGTCCCTAACTAGAGGGCCCCATTAACAACGATAGGTGTTATTCTGGAGACTGGAGAATGAATGAGCTTTGGTTTAGGAGTCAGGTGTTCCAAGCATTCTCCTTATAGCGCTTAAGCTGCCGGAAATCACGAGGTCGAGCCCAGCACACCCTTTCGTAGAATATGGGAGCCCATCTCCCACTCCACGCTTTCTAACATGTAAAAAAGTAGAAAAAATTGGCCATCAACTCCGTACTTGGGAAGATCAGGGAGAGCTTTCCTAACTCTCCTAATCTCTGCAGAATACAAGAAAATGTTTCTAGAAGATCTTTTGGGAGGTCCTTCAAGGCCAGGCGAATGGCTTTATCTGTCTTCGCGGCGCATAAGGATTCTATCTGAAGAGCCACCCAGAATAGCTGGAAAGGATGTCTTTAGTAAGGACAAGTGGGACTTAAGATGTTCTTTCAGAGAAGACTCAGCGGGCCTTTGCCATGTGTTTATGTTCGTTGCCAAGGAGGACGTTCATTTTGGCCATACATATACAAAGGGAACCACCGTGGATTGCTTTACATCCTATAAATACGACCAGCAACGAGTTCATGGAATGTGTCGTGAGGCGGGGATGCGGGTGACCAACAGCTGGCACAGTGAATTTAAAATGGGTTTGTTGCTATCCTAAGATCACGGCATGTATAAAGCTAATAGCTCTTTAGCTCTTTACTGTATTCAGACGAGGCACGAGCCGATGGCCAGCCAGATTGGGGCCAAGCTGAGAGCATGTGTAGTTAAGCGTCGGGTAATACACAAAGCAAGGGGGCCCCCAGTTCTCCTCGCGGCAGAAGTAGACCTTGGGAGCAGCTGTCAATACCAGAATTTGGAGGTGAGGGAAGTCTTACCAAAGTGTAGGTCGGACGCCACCT
>NW_025764547.1:0-35368 GCF_021365365.1 Ilyonectria robusta | reverse complement strand
ATGTAGATAGGGTTCTGCAGCAGCATAGCAGCCTCAAGAGCAGCCTGCTTGTGCGGCGGCAAGTGCCGGTAAGGAAGACAAGCGGGCAGCAGAGGCCCGCAGCCGGATCAGCCCCTTCAGCTTGTCCGATAGCTCAAGGCTGCCGTAAAGGTGAGGTGGCATTCGTCGATAACCACTCGGTCAAGCCGGTTGCCGACGCTGAGGCCGGCTGCCCACTGCAGGAAGCTATCAGTGATAGCAGCCTCGGCTGATACTATAGTGGACTGTAGGCCAGGAATCCTGAGCCTCTGGCCAGGTCCGGCAGTCCAGCCGGCATCCTGACAGCGGCTGACAAGCTGGTCCTTGAGCGCCCGATATGGGCGCAACTACAATTGTCATGCCGGCTCCAGTCAGAAGGGCCGGCACCATAAAGATCAGGCTCTTGCCGGCACCGGTAGGCAGGACGGCCACAAGAGGAGTCTGCTTGGCTGCGGCTAGCTGGATAGCCTCCTGTCACGGCCAGGGCCCATATCCTTGCGGCTGTGCCGCAAGACGTACGAGGCTCGTGCGCGCCAGGGACGGGAAAATTCCACAGCTCAGGGGCATTTGGGAAACTTCTTTCTTTCTTCTTCATCTTTGATGTAAATAGCATCCTGGACTAGATAGCTGGAATCCAGCTACTAGAGCCGTTCACACCTCCTTCTGTGCTGCTGAGCGGAACTCGGCTGCCGGATTCTGCAGGGCCTGCCGTAGAGTCTGCAGGAGGAGCCGGTCGTCTAAGGCTCCAACTGCGGCCGAGCCGGCTGTCTGTAGCAGCCCTAGAGGCCGGATCCTTTGGCGGCTTTCTGCCCTTCAGCTCGCCTTTAGTTCCAAGCTGGCTCTACTCCTTTTCTTCCCTCGAACTGTTTTCTTTTGTGCTGGGTGAGCCCTAGCTGCTTTTGTCTTAATGCTAGCTGTTGCTGCTGCTGCTCTTTTTTTTCTTTCTTCTTCTTCTCCTTCTTCTTCTTCTTTATCTTTCTGTACTTCTATATCTTGAGTCTTCTCAGCAGCTTCTTCCGCTATACAGCCAAGAAAGTGCCAGCGTGACTAGCCTGGCCAAAGACCTCTAAGACTTCAGAGGTCAGCCGCTTGAGGATCTCAATAGTCACTCATAGCCGGCAGCTGTACGGCTTGTGTGTAGCAGCTAGATCCTCAACATTCTATAGCTCTCGCCCTTTCTTCCTCCTATCCTCTGCCTGGTGGCTGTGCTAAAATACCCCCTCTGGGGCCCTCGGGCGCGAGTATGCCGCTGGCTGACGGCAATAGCGATATGCCGCCACTGCTGCAGCGTAATCCTTTGGCCGATATAGTGCTGGGTCTATTTGGCAAGGGCTCGAGATAGCTAGTTGCTATTCCAGGGCGTACCGGGCTTTTCGTGCTGATGCCAGATAAAGTTGCTCGGCAGATAGACCTTATCGCGGAGGGCTAGCCGGCTGCTCTCGAGCCGGTTTGTAAAGGGCTGGATGTAAAGTATATACATACAGAAGCTGCCCAACCCGGCCCGGCAGCATCCGAGGGATAACCTTAGGGCTGTGAAGTGGGCAAGGGATTTGTGATACTGGCTGACTAAGACGACCTTGCCGTCGATGATAAATACGCTGCAGTTCCGATTGATGCCGTTGACGAGCCGCAGCCCGGTGATTTCCGGCCCTCGAAGAGGCTGGTTGGTTAGATGGATGAGGACTAATAGCAGCTCTTGGAAGTGCTTGACCTGCTGTAAATACCGCTGGACCCGGGGCCATTTCCACTCGCCCTTGCTGTCGAGGAACTCCTTCTGCAGCGGGCCTGCCACAAGGCTCTGGAGTATTTCCTTTTCCCGCCCCAGCAGGCCGTTGGTATGCATAAAGGATTGGCCGCGCTGGGTCTGGGTCAGATCGTCGCGAATAGCTGCTAGAGGGATGAGAAAGCGGCCTCGAGCTTCAAGCCCGGCTGTCTGCTGTATATAGGGCCCGGCTGGCCCTGCTGCTGCTGCTGCTGCTGGAGGGCCGGAATAGCAGTCTTTCCCATAGAAGATCTTCAGCATCTGCCGTCATTCTGGCCACTAGCTGCCGGATGCTATCTATTGCAAGAGGCTGACCGTGGTAGTAAAGCAGGGTTCCTTCAGCATTCCACAAGACTGCAAGCCGGCTGCCGGTCTCCATTGCAATCTTCCGACCGTAGAGCAGCAGGCTCAAGATATAGCCCATTGGTGCAAAGCTGGTCTTACATAGCCAGCTCTCTCTTGCTGCATGCAGTTGCTCGGGCAGATCTGTCAGTGCCGCCCGCTGGCTGCTGGGGATCGCCGCCTCGGCTACAACAGCTCGGCCTGTATATACGAGGCCGGCTAGAGTGCCTGTAAATAGATGGGCCGGCTGCAGCTGCCCGGTTTGCTTGTTGATCCCCAGGACGGCGACAAAGTGCCACAGCGGGCTCGCAAAGGGGTCGGCAGGAAGGCGCTGCATCCAAAAGCTGGCTAAAGCCTGTAGGACCTCTTCTTCAACCTGGGCTCTTATCTTGCTATTGTCATGACTGTTACTACAGCCGCCCTCATCGTCCTCGTCCTCATCGCTGTTGTTGCCGCTACTATAGCTGCAGCCTGCCGCCACGGCCTGCTCGAGCCGACGGGCAAGCCTTGCAAGCTGGCCTCGCTGCATTGGGGTAAGAATAAGAGCGTGCTGTGTGGCTAGCTCGGCCGGCTCAAGCGTCCGAACCCGTAGGCAGTAGCAGAGAAAGCGCTTGCTATAGCGCAGATATCGATCCATGCTGTCCTTTTCCTGCAGGGGCCCAAAGGGCCGGCTGTGAGTCTCCTGCAGGTGGGGGCTGGCCAGGTAGAGCCGGCCGATGTGCGGCAGCGCCCCGAGGCCGGCGATGCAGCGGCGGAAGAAGACCCGGTCTAGGGCTTCAACAAGCATCTGTAGGTCCGGCTCGTCTGCTTGCTGCGGCATCCGGCTGGCGGCGTGGATTCGGCTAGGTCTCGGCAGCCAAAGTGATCGAGCCAGCCGGTGCCGCAGCCAAAGTTGGTAATCTCGTGCTTGGGGATGCTATCTTTAGCTATCTGAAGCAGCCTTGCTAGCTGGTCGTCCTGCTCGTGCTCCATCGCTGCTGGATAGTAGCTGCAAGCTGAGCCTGCTGCTGCTGCTGCTGCCTCTGCCCCTGCCTCTGTACTTCTGCTCTAGACTCTATACTGAGGCTTGAGCTTGAGCTTGAGCTTAAGGGGCAAGAAGAAGAGCCAGAGTGTGAGTGTAACGAGCAGCCTAGGCTTAGGAAGGAGGCGGCTGTTGCAGCAGCTGCAGTTGGGTCGACTGCAAAGTAGGCCCGTCTTGCCGGCTGCGTGAAGAAGGTCTGAGCTAGAGCCCGATACCAGAGGCCGGCTCGAGCCTGCTTGCTGCTGCACGCATGGAGCTGGCTGCAGTGTGTTTTGCAGAGCTTCCAGTTAACTGTTATAAAGCTGGAGCATTTCCGGCACCGGAATACTGGGTGGGCAGGAAGCCCAGCAAAGGGGGCTACTGCTGCCGTGCCTCTGCTGCCGGCACTGCTAAGGTCCTGCTTCTTCTCGCCCTCCCTCTGGCCTTCTGGCTCTAGCTGCTGCAGCTGCAGGCGGCAGCTAGGTCCTTCGAGGTTCTATTGGCTGTAGTATTCAGCAAGGGCCCGGCGAGTGGGCTGGCTGAGGTCGGGATGCTGCTTGCGGAGGTGGCTTGGCAGGTCGGTAATAGCATAGCCGTGAGAGGTGCAGATGAGGATCTGAAGGTGGGGATAGTGGCAGAGCCAGCTCTGGCTTGCTGTAATAGCTGCTTGCTGCTGCTGCTGATCCATAGTAAGAGAGAGAGAGAGAGAGAGAGAGAGGGAGGAGGAGGGAGGGAGGGAGGGAGAGAGGGGGGAGGGGAAGTTAAGGGAGGAAGGAAGGAAGGAAGGAAGGAAGGAAAGGCTCTTTTTCTTGCTCTCTCTTTCTCTCTTTCTTTTTCTCTTCCTTCTCTTCTCTCTCTCTCTCTCTCTCTCTCTCCTCTCTCTTCTCTCTCTCTTCTTTCTCTCTCTTCTCTCTCTCTCTCTTCTTTCTCTTCTCTCTCTCTCTTTTGTCTTAGCCCTTCTTTTCCCTCTTTCCCCCTTTTACCCTTAACCCTAGCCGGCTTCTGATTGGCTGCAGACCGGTCATCAAGTGCCAACGGTCATCAAGTGCCGCCCCTGAGGTCCGGTGGGGCCGCGGCCGGGGGGCGCGGGCCAATGGCCGTGCGCAGAGCGGTCATCGAGTGCCGCCGAATGGCACTGGATGACCGCGGAATAGTGGTTAGGGGCTCGTGCCGGCTGCCCGCCCAACATATGCATCATCATCCATATCTGCTCCCGGAACTGCTCGACGGCTCGGCCGTACCTGCGCAAACGCTCTGCCCCGGCTCTGCCTCTCCGTCCCCGGCGCGGCGGTGTCTGTCATGGTCAACACGGCCAACATACGCCGCGCCTCCTGCAATACGTTATGCAACATATCGGATAACGTGCCCATCCCCAATCGCACGCGTTTGTGAATAATCTGGTCGCCTCGCCAATCGATCGTCTCCTCGCCCGGGGTCGTAAATCGGATCTTCAACCCGTACGAACGTGTATCGATGATACAATTCATCGGCGTCGGCTCTGCTTCCTTGTCATCGGATATCCGCGTCATGAACCGCCGCATCTTGCCTCGGATAATGCGGAACAACCCGTCGGCCTTCTCCTTTGCCCTCCGTTTACCTACAACCTGCTGCAACTGGGCGATCTGATCCTGCCGCTCCAATGTGGACTGGTATAACACTAAATACCGGGCCACCTTGATGACGGCTGAATATACTTGGGTGTAATTCACAACCGGTATCCATCCGCCGTCCGGGTTCAACCCCCATGACGGCCAACGCACTAATGACGATACTCTCGTAATGCTGCCCGCTCTTCAATGGATGGTCGAATAATTGGATGACGGCGTCTAAACAACTCCGTTCCAACCGACACTCTGTATATCGGCCAATGGTGTCGGTCCCGGCCACAACCTGCTCAACTCCTTGGCAAAACTGGGCCCACGACCTGTCTTGTTGTATTGTCGTGCGGTACGGCGGCCGTTTCCTCCCGCGCCGGCTTCCGGGCTTGCGGCTCTCTTCGCTTGTGCTGCCACGGGCATCTTCGTCGTCACTTTCGTCCGTACTGTACTCTGTGCTGTTGTCGCTGTCGCTGTCCCCATGCGTTCCATCCAATATCTGCAATCGCTCCCAAATACACATCATCGTACGTCAATGCCCCTTGTACCGGATCCATGCGTCTGGCTCCATAATCCCTTCAAACGGCTTGTTGGGCGTGATGTGAATCTCTTTCCGCTCCATCTCGAACAACTCGGCTGTGCCGGGACTGCAACGGCTGGTGGCCACATACGCATTGTCCAATACGCATTCGAAAATCTCCCACATCGTCTGCAATACCGGCTCGTTCTCGCCAATCGGCTGCAACACTTCCTTCCGCAACCACATCTTGTCGATATTGGCCAAATGCCGGGGCCATCCGCATCGTTTCAACCATCGCTGCGCCTCCCACTTGTCGCTGATATCTTGGACCCGGGCATTGGCCTCGCTTTCGAACGCTTCTTTATCTTCTTGCTGAATGCGCTTAATAAACTCGGCTTTGCGGTTGACGTCGTTCTGGCTGTCCCCTCTGCTGCTTGATGGGATGCTCCGACCGACCTCGAACCAACTGCTGGCGACCCGATTCCGGAAAAACCGCTGACACTGCACTCCTGTTCTCCATGGCACCGCCGGGTCGGCTGCTGCGGACTCCTTGGTGCGCCGACTGCGTGTCCGATGGTTTATCCATCTATGATGAACCCGATAATGCTGTTTGATGCGTCGCAACTGACGGGCCACATACGGACACTCATCACATCCTAATCCGTCCGGCTTGGGTGGCGGCAACCATGGTATCGGGGCTGTGGTTGGGGGCGGTACTGACCATTGCTTTAACTCTTCTTGGTTACTGATGATCCCGGGGATGGCCTTGATGATGTTGTGGATGTATTTGGCCTTGTTATCTGCTGCATGCTGTGCTTTCATATGACGGACTACCTCGTTGGATACGACGGCTATTTGGTATGGTTTATATATAACAAATGGGTACTCGGGTACGTAAATAAACGGCTCTATATTGCTGGGGCCGTGGTGATAATAATTATAATAAATACTGGGCTGTAATTATATTATTATTCTATTTTACTGTCTGATATATTGCTTTTACTGGGTTGCTGGGTTACTGTTTTTAACTATGGATTATAGGCGGAATATATGTATCCTCTTCGAAGAGTTTATTTATAATTTTCTGATAGTTCATTTATGATTTTCTGATAGATACTATATTCTATTCGTATATAATCTCTTCTGTATGTTGTTAATTGTGAAATTAGCTTTATGGGATTTTCATAGTGAAATATCTACAAGTTCACCCCTTTAGGTCTTCTAAGTTCAGGTCTTCTACAAGTTCACCCTCTAGTCATTAATAGCGCGGTTTGAATTTATATGGAGTTTTCAACGAGGTCTACTATCTTCTTATCTATTATTCAACTCTTTCTAGACGGCAATTCAACTTCCTCAAGATAGGGTTATAAGACTTCTTCCATTGCGGATATCTTCGTTTAAATTCTTTAATGAGCTCATGGACTCGAGTTTCCATATTGCGCACCACTTGTGCTTGCTTTTTCCGCATAACAACAAGGCCCTCCTCATCTGAAGTAGCCTCAGCTTCATCACTTCCTGATATTGAACTTAAGTTGCTGTCTGGTTGGATTGTAGTGCGGTTCTAATGCCTTTTGCGTCGGTTTTGCTGACGATGTTAGAGATGTTTATATGACTCTAACCCCTTTTTTAAAAACCAGATACAGTTGTTAACCTCATTGTATTCCTTGAATGTTTTAGCAACTTCCATTTGTCTTATCTGGTATTATTTCTTTGGAAAAAAAGGACTCTCGGGAGAGGTATCTAATTCCAGTGAAGGTATAATAGAAGGGCTTTGAGGCAGCCTAGCTGATACTTGCTTCCAAAGAGCAACCAACTGGGCATAGAGCTCATTTTCAGGCATTTAAATCAATTCCTGTTTGGGTTGTATGATATAGGGCATATAGCTCCTGGAAAACCGAGAACCTGCTAGTTGCTAGCTATTAATAGGATGATTTTCAATGTTGGATGCTAGCAGTAGATGGGCAAGTATTCCAGTCTGTTGGGACTTAGCGTAGTGTCTGATGAGTTCTTAATGCAAACTAGGCCACTATATAAACTGTATTTCCTCCTTCTTCTTATACATGAATCCCCGGCTATGTAGATATGGGAGAATCCAATGGCTTCCAAGGAATAACCTTTTCAGCTCTTACCGCCACCTCCATGCGCCAGATTTACCTCGTGCAGTCCTGATAGCATAGAAGCTCTGCTGGAATAATATATGGTATGGCTTCTCATTCCACCCCTGCTATTCAAAATGGTCATCCTTCGATTTCCAAAGCTAAGTAAATAATACGTGAATATCCTTTACTGCCAACCTGTTTTCTTGCGCAAGCTGAAGTGGCTGGTAATCTTTAAGCATAGCATTATTAACACTATCATAGCAGAGGGGAATATCTCCTGCTAATATAGCCTCTATATACTCTAGCTTTAGAGCTAACTTAACGTAAAAGAAGACATCCTTTCAAAAGGCATATAAGCAGAGCTCTTGAAGGTAATTCTCTAAGAGGTTGAGGCACATAAGTATAGCACTGAACTCGAGTATCTATTAATAAGCCTTATTTACTTAAATAAAGTCAATCTATATATCTCATACTTAGTAGTACCAAGCGTAGTAAACAGTCTATATAGATGGGTTGTTGAATATTATATAGGCTGCATAGGGTTGCCGGAAAGTAAATATATTCCAGTCGATCTTGTCAAGAAACTAAGCATAGCCATACACCTCCATTATACATTTAAACTCAAGATCTTTATATTGGCAAAGTCTATTTAGCTGACTTGGATCGGGCTGCTATTATATATCTTGCTAGTAACCGCCGACTTTCTATATCAATCTACCTAAGTAAGAAAATTAGAAATAGCAAAAAAATATAAGTATGATTCTTATATACTCCCAAGTTACAAAATGCAGGTCCTAAAAGCTATATACTATCTCAAACCCAATATAGAACTTATTGATATTCCACTGTAGCCATTAAAGCAAAGTATCAGTTGTGAAATTATAATATGGGGAACTATCGTCGGTGGGTACAATAAGGCGCATGTTATAGAGCTCTCGGGAGCGCATTTGGCTATTAATTGCGCAAAATAGCTCCTTGGAAATATGATGCTCTTCTCTAATATTAAAGGACTTCTACATAGATCCCAATAACGCATAGTAGCATCGGAGCTTTGTGTATAGATATGCCTTGATCAATACAGCTGGCTAATAGCTAAGACTACCTTCAATAAGTTCCTATGTCTTTCTTAACTTCTTGTTAAGGGCAAGCATCTCAATAGCTATATTTGTAAATAGATATACATTCCCTGCCGCGAAAACTTCCTTGACACTGGGATAGAATTGAGAGTAGAGAAGGCTAGCAAGATAGCATAAAAAACACTTTCCAGTCTCAATAGTCAAGCTTCTAGTATCTTAAAGCATACTAAAGGGATAAAAGGCTTGTTTCTGGCTCGCTTCATCAGCCGACCCGTGCTGGGCCTGGAAGGTATATAACTCCAAGCAGTATTACTTATATAATAGCAATTCAGCTCGTTTGTCTCTTAGATCATCCATAGCCTCAGCCGCCAGTTGGCTCCAAGGTACAACTTGCGATGCCTATCGAGGGTAAGTTTCTTTTCCGATATTAAGATAGAAGTCTGGCGTAATGTGGCTCTTGTTAATAGCTTTGACCCAATACCCCTTAAAGCGTGATACCATTTTCTCCTAGGTGACGTCTTTTATGAGGATCTTAAGGTTCTTTACTTGAAGGAGGATAGTTACATCCTAGAACTGTTAGAATCCTGGTTCTTAAATAGTAGCGAGGATATTAGCCCAAACTTCGGCTAGTACCTCTAGTAGTAGAAAGTATACTAATTGTTATTCCCATGCTACTAGATGTATACGCTAAGTAAGTGTTTCCACTCTACGAGCAGTAGAGTTATAGCGACTGTAGTTATAGCTTGACGGATAATACTGGATATGGGCGCTACTGTAGTATTTGTATATTGCCGGGAAGAGAATGCCGTCCGTCCATAGCTAAAAGTCTTCATCTCGGAGCCGGCTGCACTTCTACTCCTCTCAATATAGGTTGAGAAATAGAAAGTATAGAGATATATCCTCCAATCTAATAATATAGCTAAAGGTATAGTAAGGAATCTAGTGGATAGGTCGGTGTATTTTATGTTATATTCTAGTTACATTAAAGTAAGTAACCGGCCTTAAATTAAGATAAAAATCAGACTGAAGATTAGATATAGTTATCTGGGTAGGAGACCATCGAATACCCTGCTTGGCAACTACAAGGCAACTTGGGAAGGCTATGATGCTATCTATATTAAAGGAAACCCCGGCATTATCTATAACCCTATTATCTTCTCTTAAGTAAAGATGAGGAGGTATTTTGTTTTTAGAGCTAATATTATAGAATATCTCTTTTTAAGTTATAGTATTAAGCTTTCCAGCTAGGTTATCTTTTTAGTGTGCTATAATTGTAGGGCTAAGGATATTAAGACCTAGCTTAAGTATAAATTCTAGATATATTATGAGATTGATATATTTATTTAAGTTTTTTAATTATTTATATTCTGCTTCTTAATAGTAGTTATTATAATATCCTTGAAATTTAATAAGTTATTTTATTAACTTCTATATAAGGCATCTAACTAAATCTTACTTATTATTTTATATTTAAAGTAAGATTTCTAATATCTTCTTAAAGGGAATATTTAAATTAAGATTCTTATTATTTAAAATAGATACTAAATTTACTATATCTATAAAATCCATTATATCTATAGTAATACCAATATCTAATACAGCTTACTCTTCTATCTCTTCTAATAGTAGAGGACTAGCTAGAGGAAGGAATTCCAAGATATCTATATAGTTAAGTCCTAGTATACCAGTGGGATTGCCTAGAGAATAAATATCAATTAATATATTCACCTACGCAGCACCTGCCCCTAACTCTTAGTAATTCCCTCTGCTCAGCTAAATAGGAAGTAGAGGCAAAGCAAAAAGAAATAGGTTAAGGAAGCTAGTATGTACTATATCACATTGTATAGAGGCTGCTCCCTGCTGCTTTGCTTATTTCCACGCTACATCCGCATTAGTCTTTTTCTTAGGTATAGAATATATACAAAGTTAGCTATACTTAGGTTTTG
This sequence comes from Ilyonectria robusta, assembly GCF_021365365.1. Lineage (NCBI taxonomy): Eukaryota > Fungi > Ascomycota > Sordariomycetes > Hypocreales > Nectriaceae > Ilyonectria > Ilyonectria robusta. The sequence continues at coordinate 25,010 of NW_025764547.1, read as the reverse complement.
TTGGGCTAGTGCTAGACTGGGGATTGTTCATAATATAACAAAAATAGTTAGGAAAGATAATTAGATAAGCTATAGTTAAATACCTCTTTAATTTCCTTAACTTAAACTTCAGCAAGATTACCAAAGTTATTGAGGTCCGCCGCCCCTCTTAGATATAAAACCCAGCGCAACCTCTTAATAAAAGTCCCATTATGTAATATACATTTAAACAGGGATGCAAAATCTAATTGTATATATATAGGAGCATCCTATTATAGAGTAATATCTAATAAGCTTTAAAAGTAATATAAATTCTAAAAAAGATCTAGAGTATTTTATACTTATATTATTCTTAAAGTAGCTTAGTTTATTTATAAAAATTAAATATAGTCTATTTTATCTGCTAAATTCTAATTGGCTATAAGATATAGAGTTAATGACGAGGTTAATAACTTATAAGATAAATATAGAAGCCACAATAAATAAAAATCTATTAATCTATTGGTAGAATGTATCAAAATACTTTATTATATTCTTAGAGTCTATACCAAGTAATTTTACTCTACATTCAGCTGCTAGTTTGAGTCGGTTAAGATATAGTAGTTTACTCACGCCTTTGCGTAACTACGTAAAATCGCGCCTAGGCGTGAACCTATGGGGCGCTCTTTTTCTGAGCCAAGACATTCTTATGTCAGCAATCATTTTGTCAAGCTTCAATCCAACAATTATTCCAAACTCCAATAACTTGTGTCATCGGGTAGTGAAAAATATGGGACTAGATTCATTCGTCTACGATTCTATCGCTCTATAACTGGTGTTATTTTTGTTTTGTTCTGATAAAATTTCGTCCTCTGAACAGCCCGTCATCCCTGACCCCAAAATCTCCATATGAACTATGCTCTGTATCACGCCCAGCAACTCACCAATGCCCCCAAGGCGTGATGGAGACCTCGACTCCCTTCTCGACAAGAAGCTTTGCCACTGCCTCGTGGTGGTTCCGTGAGGCTAGAAAATGTGGTGTCCATCCATACTCGTTGCTGGCATTGACGTCTGCTCCCTCGTCGATAAGCAACATCGCCACCGCCTCGTAGCCATTCTCCGAAGCCCGTAAGAGTGGTGTCCATCTATTATTGTCGCTGGCGTTGACGTCTGCTCTCTTGTTGATAAGAAGCCTTACTACCGCCTCATGGCCCTTCCGTGAGGCTAGAAAGAGTGGTGATATTCCATATTTGTCGCTGGCGTTGATGTCTGCTCCTTTGTCGATAAGAACTCTCACCACCGCCTCGTAGCCATTCCGTAAAGCCCGTAAGAGTGGTGTCCATCCATGCTCATTGCTAGCATGGACGTCTGCTCCCTTGATAATAAGAAGCATCGCCACCGCCTCGTGGCCATTCTCTAAGGCCCGTAAGAGTGGTGTCCATCCATCATTGTCGCTGGCGTTGACGTCTGCTCTCTTGTCGATAAGAAGCCTTACTACCGCCTCGTGGCCCCTCTCTGAGGCCCGTAAGAGTGGTGTCCATCCATCTTTATCGCTGGCGTTAGCGTCTGCTCCCTTGCCGATAAGAAGCCTTACCACCGCCTCGTAGCCATTCTCTGAGGCCTGTAAGAGCAGTGTCCATCCATATTTGTTGCTGGTTTTGGCGTTTGCTCCTTTGCCGATAAGAAGCCTTACCACCGCCTCGTGGCCCTTTTTTAAGGTCCTTGTGCGTGGTGTCCATCCATATTTGTCACTGGCGTTGACGTCTGCTCCTTTCGCTAAGACCCGTAAGAGTGGTGTCCATCCATATTTGTCGCTGGTGTTGGCCTCTGCTCCTTTGTCGATAAGAAGCCTCGCCACCGCCTCGTGGCCCCTCTCTGAGGCCCGTAAGAGTGGTGTCCATCCATCTTTATCACTGGCGTTGACGTCTGCTCCTTTGCCGATAAGAAGCCTTACCACCGCCTTATGGCCCTTCGCTAAGGCCTGTAAGAGTGGTGTCCATCCATCATTGTCGCTGGCGTTGATATCTGCTCCCTTGTTGATAAGAAGCCTTACTACCGCCTCGTGGCCGTTCCGTGAGGCTAGAAAGAGTGCTCCTTTGCCGATAAGAAGCCCCGCCACCGCCTCGTGGCCGTTCTCTGAGGCCAGTGAAAGTGACATTCGGCCCCCCCAATCCACGTCATTGACTGTGGTCCCTGTTTGGAGAAGCAGCTTGACAATGCCTACCCGACCATTCTGGGCAGCCCAGGATAGCGGTGTTCGATTTTCGTATTCTTTCAAGTCTTTCCTGCCGTTCAGACCCTCTGTAATGTCGACTCCGTTACAGATGCTCGAAGGCGAGTTCAGAAGAGCAGCAACAGCATCTTTGTTACCGTTTGCCAAAGCAGCAAAGAGCGGGTACCCATATATCTCTCCAAAAACATGAACACGCGGATCCTCCTTGAGCCTTGTGCGGATGAGCTCCGAGAATCCGTTTTCTGCGAGAAGATAGAAGAGACTTGCATCCGGGCTGTATTCACGAATCTTGAACTTTTCAAAAAGATTGATGAAGCTGATCCAGTTGGGAACGGAGAAACAAGATAGAAACTCGTCTTGAGGAACCGCATCCGCCGCAGCGTTGGCATGGTAGAAAACATGCTGACTAGCATACTCCAAAAAAGGGTACTCCTTTGAGATTTCCGTGGCCTGTGAATGCAGCTTGCTGACAGACGCACGCACCAAGGTATGATTCATGTATGAGTTGCAACATTGTTTGAGTCTCTCATGGCTTGGGCTCTCCCAGTCAAATCCAAGATCAGGCCACAATTCATGGAGACCCCCATCTTTGACGAGAAAATCTCGTACGGATTCGTGTATGAATTACACAGTTGGTTGCTTGGCTTTTGTGATTTCAGCGAGTCCCTTCGAAGAGCTGATGACACATCTTGCGGTACAGTCACGGCCGTCTGAGACGGTAACAATCGGGATTTCAGGATCGGCAAGATTCTCCAGGGACAATCCGGACCACAGTGCGTGATAGTACTCGTCTGGTCTCAGTGGCCGCTTTGCGTAGAGGATCCAGAGGATACAGAGCAGTAGCTCCTCCATGTTCTCGTTGTCCCTCCTCAATAGGTCCTTGAAAAGTTCACTCAAGCCACTCGGAGCTTCCGCCAGTCTCTTTTTCAGAGCTAGGCGACCTCGGCGGTTTTCCTTGTTCAGAATGTCGACAACTAGGGCGACCCACAAGAAAACCCCGGCAGCTTTCTCAAGCATCTTTGGTCGCAGCTCTTCGACAAGTGAAGGATCCTTGATTCGCAGGTTGCTTTTGATGTAGTTATCCAAGTCTCCAGCATGGCCGTCCTGGTCCTCAAGTGCGAGTCGGATGCCCAGTCGTACATCGACGTACGGGTAATGGCGGCTCGAGAAACAGATCTGGAGCCGCACGCCTGTTTCAGTGCAATGTTCGGCCAAGTCTTCGAAGTACTCAACCAAGTCCATAACTTGCTGCTCGTCACACTCATCAAGAGCATCAACAAAGCAAGTAAATGAGCGTTCACCGAGGGCAGAGATTGCGCTGCGGAAAAGGCTTTTGAGAACGTTCAGGGAAGGGCAATTGGTTTGGCTTCGAGGAACCAGGTCGGGATCATCGAAGACTTCTTGGAGGTCAGGGAATCCCTCTAGGAGCTGCAAAAGCAAGGATCGGTACATGCCAGAAATCGATTTCTCCAGATACTCGCCTCTGGCGTTGAAGAAGAATGAGGCAGTGATGGCCTGTTGACGAATATCTTTCTTTTTCATCTTCATGTATATGAACTTCATAATGGTCGACTTACCAGCACCAGGTTTGCCCCTAATCCACAAAAAGCCATGGTGCCGTGACAGTTTCTGGGGATCAAGCCATGCCTGGTAATCTGGGTGCTTGAGAAACCAGTGACAGGTTTTGGCGTGAGCAGGTTTGATGGCAGTTTTGCGGGCATCGATTTGCTCGAATGTAAGGGAATCCAGCAACCGCTGTCGACGGTCTTGTGATGCATCTTGACCTGCTGACTGATTGTGAGCCTGGGTCTTGACAAATGGCCACCAAGCCCCAGCGATGACTTACCAGGGTCGGGCATGTACCCAGCCTCTGCAACTTCTCCATCCACGGCGAGCACCTCCAGGAACTCTCTTGCATATGCGGCGGCGGTTGCTGCGGCATACCTTTGCCATTCCTTAGCCTTATGAGAGTCTGAATAGTCGCAGATGCCCCGAATTGGAAGACAAGGGAGAACATCCATGAGGCCAGCAGCCTCCATTTCGAAACAGATAATGTCCAATTCGCGGGCGACATTATCCCGGGTGGTGGCATCTTTCATCACCTGGTTCCCGGAAGCGATGGCACCGTAATGGATCATCGGGTCATCGGACACTCGCGCCCTTCGCCATACTAGCTTCGACTGGTCACAATGGTCGCATCTGGGCGTTGCAGCTTCGTGCTTATACGACGCCTGAAACAGGCGATCTGGTGTGCTCGGACGACTGTACGCGGCGCGTCTTTCCATCTTCTCCCGCAAAATGAACGGGATTCGGCTTGGCTCGAACTCATGTTGCGATCGTAGATTGGTTACGGCTGTACGGAGTGAATACCCGGGGATCTTCGGGGTCGCTGTTCGCTGGATCTTTCCGTCCTCGACTACCTTGCCTAGATTATACTGCATCACTCTTATTCCAACGACGATGTCGCCCAAACGAATATCAGCCTTGCTCGGCGCTCCGCCTCCAATGCCGACCATCAACCCCCGTCGGATGGACGGAAATGTACGGGTTAGGTTGGTTAAAACGTTGGCCGCATCATTCGTTCCATACTGGGCATCAGGCAAGCATGCAATGACGACGTTGTGTTGCTTAATGCTTCCCAGCGTGTACGAGTTGTTGTCGTTCGCATGTCTAGGCAGGGCTTCGTGAACCTCGTCCAGCATGGCTTGAGCTGCTGCCATCTCTATGTACAGCGCGCAGATCCAGGCGATGGTGTAATGATCGTGTCGTAGGGTGGTCGAACCGTTTCGCGACTTATGAGCCACATTGCCCAGGTCATGGTGGAAAGTCTTTTGTCGATTTGGAGGGTGAGACGAGTTTGTCTCAGCATGGTCTTCGTGCCAAAAACTTCTCCCATCCATGTCGGCAAGATGTCCGTCTGGCTACGATTTAACAGGCCCGATTTTGCTCGGCATGTAAACGTCGGTAGGGGTAGATGTTACCGAATGAGTGAAGGAAAGTTGTCTGGTGTATGGCTATTATCGCAAGGATTTTCAGCTTATTCGTATTTGGACTTGGTAGGAAGAAGAGGCGAGAGACAATCGAACACGCATCAGGCAGCCATGGACGGTGCCCGACGCAGCCACCGCCGCAGCAACTTTGGAAAATTTAGTCCTACTCGGATCCGGCCGAACTTTTTTTTACAGTAAATAGTTCATGCTATTGCAGTCGGCTCCCTATCCACAATGACAAACTGGCGTTGCTAATTAGACTCAAGGAAATTTTATGGGTATAGGTGGTTAAGCATCTTCATCTCGCCATATAAGGTATCAAGGTTATCAAGGTTGGGCTTCGGGTTGCGGGTTGGGACGTGTGTCGCGAAAGGATAAAATAACACAATGAAATCAACCAAAAATCAGCCACAACGATACACCGAATAAAAAGTAGATGCAGCGATGGAGAAAAATCTATTTGATTCGAAGAAAAGTAAATTAAATATTTTACTGTCTTCAACGGGCCTTTTATGCTTCATTCAAGTCAACAACATGAATGTACAGGGTAAGTGTAAGTCTATGTTGAACCCACCTTGGGGCCAAGATCTGACCCATAAGGGTAGCAACCCCTGGAGCGGACCTAGAAGTGGGGGAGACCAGCGGAGCCGGGAACGCGGCCACTGTAATTTATAGGGGACCGCACTGCTAGCTACTGCTGAATACCACCTTTGGCATCTCACTGTATATGACCCTTTGTGAACGATCTTCCAAAGAGCCACATCATGTGCCAATTAACAAAGCAAGCACCTCCCACCACAATGCGACCTACTGCAAACACTTTCGCAACACGCAAGATTTGAACCTGGAAGGTGTGATCAGAGTTGATGAAGGAAAGGGAAATTGGCCATAGCCAACTTCGTTCCTCAAGGCTCCTTTGCGCAAACCGCGACCGGTTTCCTCTCCTGTTTCATTGCCCTGCGTCTGCTTAAAGCGGAAATTAGTGGGACTGGCTTATCGCAGCTTTTGATTGGCTAGGCTGGCGATAACTGATCTGCTGACTCAGCCCCTTGACTTGAACCAATTATAGGATTCGCTGCTGCCCCACTGTTGTCCGGTTGACATCACAAAGCGACGCGACGCTTATTGTGACTGGGCAATCAGATTTGTTGAAAACACCAAAGGGAGACCTGAGATATAGGCGTACGTTCGCCCTTGTTATTGCTTCCGGCTTCTTATCTTCTCCTCCAAGAGAATATTGCATTCACTATCGATTTTGGCCTAGCTAAATAGAATCTATAACGATAGCAAACTAGAATCTAAGCTATTATTAGAGCCCTTATTTAAGCATGCTATTAAAGAAGATTAAAAATAAAGACTTCTATTACCTCCCTTAGAAGACGAGAGTTAACTTTTTCGCGTCTCTTAGATAAACAATACTAGACTATTAAAATAGCCTAAGGTCAGACCCGTTACGGATGCAAGTAACCCATGGCTTTAACTGTCGGCTTCAAAATATACTCGGGATCTGCATAATAATAGTTCAGACTAGGAGGATGGCATATACCACGAGTATTAGAGTTTGGCGTTGAAATGGGTTTACAATCGGCAAGGTTGTATAAGAAAGTGTCCCTAAGTTATATCTTAGTATTAGTATTTTTATCTCCTAGCAGGAGATTATATGGATTGTCTCTAGAAAACAACGGACTTATTACTCGGGATCTTAATATCGGCGACAATTAATAACCTCCTTTACTCAAGGCGATGCTTATTAAGGTCGATGGATAGTCAACTTACTAGGGCATTCTTTATTTAAGTATATATTATATACTTAGCAACGATATATTGCAATATAGGTTTTATGAGGATATTTCATTCTTAGCAGAGCCTAATAATTATAGTAGTAGGCTGTTACTAAAAGATATAGAGGAGATTCTTAATTGTATAAAAGAATACTGCAATCTATGCTATTTTAAAATAGCATGGAACTTTAAGGTTTATTAATACCTACTAGAAAAGATCTTTTAGGCTGATAACTATTTATATTTAGTTAACTTCTTATTAAGGTAAGTATGCACCTAATTAGTTATACTCGGCTCTTAACTCTATTACTATATATACTAATCCTCGCTAGCTACTCTACCTTTATTATTAAGAAATATCTACCTACTATAATAAGATTCAAACTTATTAACTTCTATATCTATATTAACCTCAGTATGGATTCTAATAAAGAAAAAGATTATAGCACCCAAGTTAATAACCTAAGCTGCATTCTCTTAATATAATATATAAACTATACCTTCTATCTTAACCTTGCAGCTCGACTAATATCTACTAGCATCGAGACTAAGTAAATAGGAGATGATGAGGATAATGCTATACTGCAAATTGGTATATAGCAAGCTATATAGTAGAACTACTAAGTCGGGGCTTTTCGGTCTTTAGGGATAAAGATCATCTAATTAGATACTTGCAGCCACTAGGGCTAGAATTGGTGGGTTCCTTCAATAGGAAATACTGCATCGGGTAGGACCGGTAGCCAGACCTACTAGGGCCATAAATTGGGAAGGTCTCGGACAAGACCTTCCAGACAACAACCAAGCATCATCCTTCTAGCATCTTATCTTTTTCAATTAACAGTCTTTTGACCTATTCTTTGAGGACCTATTAAAGGTCCATTTAATCAAACAGTATCAGCTGAGAAAGCTATCTACTTTGCCCGGCTATCCAATTTATCCGGACCCCAAACCTAACCCTATCCAACCTTCCCGACACAACACTATCGCGGTCATCACAGCTCTGCCTCTGGGTGGGTTGTATATTCTTAGTATCCTCTGCTCACTCCCTCACTCAATTTTTGGAGGTCACGGTGGGGCGTGAGAAAACTAGCAGAGAGAAGCCAGTCCTACAACCAGGGATAAGGAGCATCTCGACCGAAAGGACGGGACAGATGCGCCTGATCTCTGGGAGCAGCGGCACTTTTTAGCTGCCCTAAGAACCCTTCAATTTGTAGTATTAACCACCAGCTATGGAGGTGATGGAGAGACGCGAGAGATTATAAGGAAAGTTTCGACTCCCTAATGTTGGGGTATCGCCAGAACCCCGACGCTGACTGCATGCGCATAACAGTCAACTGCCAAGTCTATACTAGCGAGACTGTTTGATTAGATGATAGAGAATGACTTGATGCTGATGAAAACCGAATTGATAAGGTCTTTCCCGCGCAGGGGGAGATAGGGACTTTAAATAATGAAATGTTATAGCGGCAAAGCTAATACTTTTTTAGTATTTAAGTATAGGATATTATCCCAGTAAAATATTATAAGAAAAAGAAAGATTAACCTTGAATAATATCTTAAACTTAAAATTAAATAACTTAAGAAGCTAGTTAGTAAGTTAAGTAGCTTCTAGCTTAATATTAGCTATTAAGATTCTTAATAGTAATTTAACTAGGCGGGGGAGATAATTAGCTAGATATAAAAGAATATTAATTATAAGTAAGTTATAATTTTTCTTATAATTAGGCTTTAGCTTATTATAAAAAACTAAGTAATTATAATTATAGTAATTAGACTATATTATTAGTAGGAATATAAAGAATATTAGATATAGCTTTTTATTCTAAGAAATAATATATATAATAACTAAGACTTTTCTAATAATAATAACTACTTATTATCTTTTTTTTCTATACCTTCTTTTTATAAATCTTTGAGACTTTTTAATAGTTCTTCTATAAATCTTAATATTATTATCTTAAAAGGCTATTATAAAACCTGCTTACCTATTAGGAGATTCTATAATAATTATAATTTTAGTAGTAGAAGGATTAAGTATAAGCCTATTTAATATTACTTATAATAATAATAACCTTACTCTAGTTAAACTAGAGAATCCTAAAAGTATTCTATTTAATCTATCTTTATCTCCTTAAATTATACTAGAAGATGTTGCTATACTTAGCAACTCTGCTAGATTGTTTAATTAGATAAATATAAATAATGCAGCTCTTAGCCGGGCTGCTAAGATTGCAGCTAAATTAAATTAGTATAAGGAAAACATAAAGAAGATCTTGGATGTAATTTCAATTCTAGCTGCTGAGTATATTAAAGGCTTAGCTTTGTGGGTTTTTTTTAATAATAAATTTAATAGCTATAATGTCATAAGATTCCTACAGTATTATAACTATTATATAAATAGTTAATATATGGAAGATAATAACTGGAATAACTATATTAACTTCTATATAACGGGGACTGTTGCCTTGTAAGTTAGAAGGTATGTAAAGTTACTATTTTAAAATAAGCTTAAGTAAATCTTTTAAATAAGTTTAAATACTAGGACGAGGACTAAGTATAGTTATTTAATAACTAGCTCTTTATAAAAAATATAGAATAGCTAGTTAAAGATTATATTATTATTATAAACTAGCTTAATAATTATATATTTTTTATAAAAAGGTTAATCCAGGCTATTAGAAATAGTTAGTTACCAATTAAAGGCAATCTTTAATACTATATCTATTAGTATCTAGTAAAGCCTTTATAAGAGCCTAGATAAGTTACCTAAGGCTATTAAGTCTATAGAATACCTCTTTTTATATAAAAAGATCAAGTCTTTTATAAATAGATATATTAGTATTTAAGCTAGAAGTATCCTATACTAATTTCTTCTTCTAAAGCCTAAACTTATAAAGATTTAGAGGAATACTTAAATAACTGAGCTCTTCCAATAATACCCCCTCCTATAATTCTTAAGAAAGAATAAGATAAGATTGCTAGGATTAATTAAATAACTAACTTATCTAAGGAATTAAATAGCTAAAGATTAATATATCCTAGGGCAATAAGCAAGCAATCTAAATGTAGAAATAGATTGACTACTATTTAATAAGAAATATAGATACCTTAATAAAATAAGAGTTAAATATATATTTAATATCATTTAATTATTTAATAGATAATAAGAATATTTATATAAATACCTTTATAAGTAGCTGTAACTATTTTTATTGCAGTAAGATTAGGTATAATATAAAGTTATACTTTAATCTCCAGTTTAATTAGAAGAATAGCTATGCTAACTACAATACTTATAGCAGTTATACTAGGTTAGAAGGACTAAGAAATAACTAGTCCCTCTATTCTAGTATTTAATTCTACTGAGAATTGTATATTTAAAGATTTATTATTTTCTAAGTTAAAAGGTTCCTAAGCTTAATAGAATACCCTTATATAAAGAAGATAAAGAAATATTAAATACCTAAGGTCTTTATAGCTAGAGAAAATAAGAAATACCTAATTAATAAGTTTATAAAAAGAAATACAGATTACCTATATAAACTTCTACTAATAATTAGCTTTAATACTCCTTAAAGGCCTTACTATATAAAAATAATATATTATAAGAATAGTCTACTATCAATATTATATAAATAGACCTAACTGACAATCCATTTAATCAAGAGATTGTAACCAACTAGTTGGAAGTTGCTATTAATAAATATAAATAGCAGTATATTAAAGACAGCCTTAATATAGAAGATACGGAATAACTATAAGAGATAATACTATTTCTATACCTCTCCTATTAACAAGAAATAACTTATACAGACGCAAGAATAATCTCCTTCTACCTTCTATATAAAAGATATACAGAACTAGGCTAATAATACTATTGCTAAAATTATTAAGGGAATTTAGAAAGTAAAGATTAGTTGTATACTTAAGGATTTATATACTCTAAACCCCTCGTAGCTTATCAGGTTGCTATGTTATTTAACGACCTAGCTAAAGGTATATAAAATGTTAAATAATAACCTATTGTATCTCTAAGAAAAGAAAAGAAAGATAAGCCTAAGATCATATTATTACCCTTAAGGTTCCAACCTTATAGATAAATATTTTAATAACCTAGAAAAGAAGATTGATAAGAATACTATTATAGAGTAGTATCCCTATAAGAAAAGCCTATAAAAACCCTTACTAGCTGGCTTTAGGGACTTTCTTATTATAAAGAGAAACTTAAGAGTATATAATAGTAAAAAAGGCTTAGCTCTTAATTAAAAAAGAGCCTTTATCTAATCTAATAGTTAATATCTCTTAAATCTATTAGCCTTTTATCTCTAGTAATAGATTATTTATTAAAGCTAAGAACTTCTAAGAATCTAAGTATAGCTTAATTTACCTAATAGGCTTACTTTTAAGGCTCTAGTTAATATAGATTCTAAAGGTAATATAATTTTAAAAGACCTTATTAATTAGTATAAAATACTTATACTTCTATATTAATAAATATAACTTCCTACTTAAATAACTAAGTTATAATAATTAGTATAGCTAAAGTAAAGCTCTACTTAGGAAATATTATACTTTCTAGTAGGTATATATAGCTTCTAAGGGAAAGTTCTAATTAACTTTATTCTAAAGATACTATTTATCTATTCTACTAAGATATTATTTAATTATATAGCTAAGAATAGAAATATACTTATAAAATGCTAATTAGGTAATATATAGATTATTACTCTAGTAGCTAGAAGTATATAATAGAAATCCTAAGATAGAAGCTTAAGTAGCCTACTCTATTTATTAATATTTATACTCTTTCTAATAATTTTAAGCTTATAGATAATAACTTAAATAAGAAAGATAATTATATCTATATAGATTCTAATAGCTTAGATAACTATAAATAAAACTAAGTATAAATACTAAAACCTTATTTAGTATAAATAGATCTTAAGTTAAGATTAATAACTTCTTTAAGAATCTAGAAGTTATATCTTATTATATTAAAAAGGCAATAATTTAATTAAACCTATTAGTTATAGTATAGTAATTGCTATTATATATACTATTATATAAGCTAGCTAAAAGTTATACTAGAAGATAGTTAAAGAGGCTAGAGAGGAGCTTATATTTATAAAGCTAGGCTCTAAGCCAGTTAAAAACTTATTAAGGTAAATACTATATATAAAAGAAAAGAAGTTAAAATTCACCTTAAGATAATATTCTATCTAATAGCTCTACTTTTAAAGGGGACTCCTACTAAAAGAGAAAAAATAGAAAGAAGTTAAAGAGCTACTCTATAAGAAACCTAACTACCCTAACTATATTACCTAAATTCTCTATAATAGAAAAAGAATCCTCCTTTATAGAGAATATCTAGATAAGCTTAAGCCTATATATAGAATACCTCTCTTTAGAGAGTTAGATATCTTTATATATATTATATTTAATAGGGAGGCTACTCTTACTTGGGATTTTATAGAGTATAGAAGTATTAACTCTATAGTAGCCCCTCTATAGTTATTAAGGTTACTAAATATAAAGCTTAGTAAGTAGGAAGTATTTCTATTCTAAAGAGCTTAAGAAGAAAGTTATTAATCTTCTAAGGGAATATATAAAAAGAGGATCTTAGAGGAATCTTATACCTCCTACTATAACCTATAATTTCTTATTATAAAAAAGAATAGTAGGCTTTATTTAATTAATTTACTATAAGAATTAACTTTATTATAATTTATAATAGTCTTATTTCTATAGATACTGATAAATTTTCTGCTAATTTTGAGATATATAAGATAATTTTATATTTAACTTCTTTTTTAGTATAACTAAGTCCTGCTAGATAAGATAAGTAGAGACTTAATAATATTTAATACTTCTATTAGGCTACTAAGGATATATACTCTTCTTAAGAAGCTATAAATTCTATAGTATAGTTTATTAGGGTTATTATATAAATTTTATTTAATTTATATTAATATCTACTGCTTATTCTTAGATAATATTACTATTAAAGAGCCTTTAATTATATATAATAATAAAAAGCTCTTCTAGATATTAGGAGATTTATTCTTAAATACCTAATAAATATTAATAAGATACTTATTAATATTAAGTTAGCTAGCTATATTATTTCTATAGTTAAATCTCAATTTTACTAGTAGATAGCTAAGATTATAGGCTATCTATATAGTATATATAGTTAATAACCTATAAATAAGCTAATTATTAAGATTAATAAGTAGGACTCTTATAATAATATATCTAATATTAGAGCTTTTCTCAGCTAGTTAGTACTATTAAAATAGATCTTATACTTTATATAAATTGCTAAGCTTTAATTAAACTCTTAAAAAAGAAGCTAAATAGAAATAGATCCAGCTAAATTGCTGCTATATCTAAGTTAAAGACTTGGTTACCTTAAAGCTAATTCTTATAATACTAAACTGCTTAGAGGATATAGGGGAAATTATCCTAATAGTTAATATAAGTAGAACGGATAGGGATATATCTTAATATAAGTTATTAAAGGAAAAGATATTCTATTTACTTTAAATCTAGTATCTAAACTAAAGTTAAATCTAACTATAACCTATAAAAAGAGAGTATTAAGCTATTTTATATTTCTTTTAAAGGATTTAAGTATAATTTATAGTATTTAATTTACTCTTAAAATTAATACTTAAGTTCTTATTTACTAGATTAATAGAAGAGCTAATAATATTCCAGTATATTAATTAATTATTAGTTAAGCTATCTTATATTCTTTAACTTTATAGTTAAGTATATACCTAGAAAGAAGAATAGTATTACTAATAGGCTTTTATATAAGCCTAGTAGGCTATTTAATTAAATAGATATATAATTAAGAGAGACTAGAAGAATTTATAGACCTCTACTTAAACTCTATTAAAGTAAGAGGCTTAAGATACTAATTAAATTATTCTAAATAAGTAATATTTAAGAGAATACTAATTAATAGCTTACTATCTAATTAAGCTTTAAAGGCTTAAGAGTTTATTAAGTTAGCTAATTTAGAAATCTTTAAAGAAAGAGCCTAATATTCTTTATTAAGAACTAAAAGCTTTAAAGAAAATATAAATTATAGTTAAGATTATTATTAGTAGTAGATAATAATATAACTAAAAAGGCTATTATTACTAGTATCTACTATAAGGCAGTTATAAAAGTAGGAAGGTTACTTATAATCTTATTAGCAAAAGTATTACTAGCTAGGTATATAAAGCTAAGTTAAAAATATAGTAGTATACTGCCTAGTCTACTAGAAATATACCCTTAGAGACTATTAAAGACTGCTATTCTAACTACCTTAGATACTCTATAATAAAGGTATATATTAATACTAGTATCTACTACTTAATTAAAGAATAAAATACCTTTTAAAGAGAGGTATAATCTTATAGAGTAGGTAGAGGCTAAACTCTTAGTATCTCTTATAGTACCCTAATAAGAATCTTTATATAGTTTATATTCTATTACTTTGGATACTTATTATTACTATCTTTAATAATAGCAAGAAAATCTTAATAGACTAGTAGACCTTCTTAAGAAAGTTGAATATATATAATCTTTATTTTACCCTATAATTTAAAGGTAAATAGTATTATTAAGAATAGTTACTCCTTATTATAGAGCTTAAAAAAAATAGAGCTAGAAGCTAAGAGTAGATAGCTGCTTAATTTAAAGAGAGTATTACTAGCTAATTAATTAGCTATTAGGGTATTATATAGTTACTCTCCTTCTACTTACTTTATAATAGGAATCTATTCTTCTATTAGAAGTAGATATTTCTATATAGTATATTATTAATTAGAAGAAGATTTCTACTATAGAAGGTCTTCTTAATACTAGAATTAGAGTTCTTTAAAAATAAAAAGAGAATATTAAGATAGCTATAATTAAAGTAGCTATATTCTATAATTAGCTTGCTACTAAGAGAAATAAGTAGAATCTCTTCTATCTTTAAAAAAGTAACTTAAGCTAGGAGATTTAATCTTAAAGTTTAACTATACTAAAATCATAATCTAATAACTAAGGCTAAATAAAGCTAAGATAGTTAGGTTTCTATTATATTTTAAAGTAGTTACTAGTCTTCTTATACCTATAAGCTTAAGACTCTTAATAGAATTATCTTTAATAGACCTATATATAGAGACTACCTAAAGAAGTTTATAGAAAATAGCTAAGAGTAGTAGTTTTACTCTATAGATCTTATTAAAAAGAAGAAGAAAATAGGAAACTATCTAATTAAATAGATTCTAATAATAGAACTTAAATAATTTATAGTATCTAAGTTTAGACTTGGAAAATAAGAATATACCTATAGAAACTACTAGAGAGGTACTATCTTAAAGCTAAACTAGCATCTTAAAGTTAGTTATTATATATTCTAAAGAATTCTAAAGCTTAATATAGAGGCTTTAAAAACTAAAAAATAGCAATTATACTAGTATACTACTTAGGGTTTTAATATGCTAGTAAGGAAGGAAGAGGCTGTAATTAACCTATAAAACCTACTACCTACTTAAAAACTGCCTAAAATTTTTATAATAACTCTATAAAAATAAATAGAAAATATATAAAAATATACTAAAAACTATAGAAAAAGCTTATTTAAAAAGTCTTATTAGTCTTAAAGTAGATTAAGCAGCTAGAAGTTATATAAAATATGCATAAACTAGCCTTAAAATCCCACTTTTTAAGACTTACTAGTATTCTAATAGAAAAGCTATAATATTTGGAGTTTAGGATATAAGAGTTACTTTATAATATACTAAAAACTAAAGAAAGAGCTACTTTAAAAGTATCTATATAAATACTCTAAATTAATAGCTATAAAATCAGACTAGTTACTATTATACTATAAAATATAAGTATAGTATATATTAAATAAGAATTTAATTAAATAATTATAATATTATTATTAAGAAAAGACTACTAACTTAAAGTATAATAGCTTCTATAAAAACTCCAGGCCTATTAAACCCTCTAATACCCTTAACTTTATTCTAATAAGAAGTATCTAATATAACTTTAATATCTAATATTCCTTTAGCAATTACCTTTAACTAATAGCTAGCTTTAAGTAATCTAAGAATAAGTCTAATAGTTAAGAAGGTTAGATTTTAAATAGATATAAATCTAAAAATTAGTTTTAATATAAGAAGAGTATACTTAATAGGTTTTTTATAAGCTAGTAGACTAATACTATAGTAGCAACTCCTACTTATACCCTAAGTAGTTATTCTAGATAAATTAGAATATTTACTACTTATAAAGCTATAGTTAAATAATAATTTGCAAATAAATTAGAATATACTTCTTATTTAAGGTAACTATCCCTTTTAAGACTTAATATAACTACAATAATAAATAGAGTTGGTATAGCCTATAAAGTAATTAAAAGGGCCTTTAAGTATCTAGGATAGCAAGGAAGTTAATAGAAGAAGTACCCTAAGGGTGTGCAAACTCCGCTAATATATATAGAATGGATGCTATTTACTTTAAGTTATCTAATTCCATCCTAAAAGATACTATTATCTAGCCTAATGCTATTGAAAAAGATAAAAGTAGTTACCTTTAAACTTCTAGAGGGAGTTTCCTAGAATGCAAGTTCATATATATCGGCAGCCGAGTCAGTTAAGAGTGAGTTGCAAATAGATCAGAGTTAAAAGAGGATTTTATCTACAAGAATCGTTAGATTAAATAATCTAGGTAGTTACAGATTATAAAGAATAAAGGAGGGATGGTATAAGTTTAAAAAGGCAACCCTTCTTCTTAGCCTTAAGTTAAAGATTGCTCTATAGCAAGCCTAGTCTAAAGCCTATCCTTTAGGATATTACTCTTATAAAGGCCAATCTGGGTAATAGTTGAAGATTAGGGAGATTCTTATAAGGGATCTTAGTGAGATAAAGTAGATCTTCTATAGTGGTAATATTAGGGAGGTAAAAAGAGAGGAGAAATAGCAGCAAGCCAGGGAAAAGTAATAATAAAGAGGGGAAGATTAATTAACCTACTAGAAGATTCCAGCAAGTAAATAAAAGGTATAGTTATTATATTTACCTGAGGGCTCTAGCCTAAGGGTTTGAATTACTACTAGAATAAAGAGCAAACTTGTATATAGCTGAATAAGCTTTCTTTATAATATATAAATACTATATATAGTTATATAGAATAGTTATTAAGCTGCTGTAACTCTTCTTTTTTCTGCTTTAAAAGGCCTTTAGTCCCCTAATCTAACGATATCTTATTTTGCAGTCCTAATTACGAATATCCACTTTTGCTTCTACTAAGACTGTAGCTTTAGCCAATTCTCTTAGTACTATTTAATTAAACCATTCTTAATATATGCTAATACTCTTCTTGCCTTATGCTGCAGTTTGTTACTATATCTTACTTCCTGGAGAAGAAGAAGAAGTTCCCAGCCTATTACCTTATACTGCTAATTTAACTGGAGGCATTCCCAATAATACCTTGCGATTTCTTATCCTTCAAGAAGATATAAACTACCTCGAAGGAGTAATACCAGGTAATGCTAGATTTGGCTTCTTTATTTACCTATTGGAATTATACGTGCTGAAGCCTCTCCAAGACTTACTAGTCTTCCAGCCTGCTCAACTACACTGCCGCGGAAACTGGGAATACTGGGATCCTAATAACTCTATTTAACTGGGATTATCTAATTAAATAGCTATAAGTGCTGCTAAGTATATGCAAATCCTAATTCCACTCTGTTGTATGTATCTCTGCCAATATCTAGCCTTGCAAGGTATTCCAAACTAGCCCAACAACTACATAGGTATGCAATTCTAGAAGCAGTATTACAATAACCTGTGGGATCTTTATTATATTATGCAATCTAAAGGTTGGCTTTGAATTATTACCTTCTATCTTTCCTCTAGTTGGGTACCTACAGTATATACAATATTATTACTATGGCTCTAGAGCTCTTATAATTCTAGGTAATTCCTATAGAAATAAGAAGTATCAGTTTAAAGGTTCTACCCCCTTTCTTTATACTTTAGCTAAGTACATTCCCTATAAAATCTTATTTTAGCTTTCCTTAGCTATGGAATAGAAAAAGGCTATATTAATAAATAGCTTTTTTCGGGCTCTTCTACTTTAAAAATTACTAAATTTCCTTTATTTTTAACTAGGCTAAAAGCTAGCTTTACCAGTATGATACTCTCAACCCAGTCGCCAGAAGTATTTTCATACTACTGGATTGGCCTTCCGCAAGGCCCTTTTAAATGCCGGGCTTCTATATACGTCAGCACGTTTGGTTGCCTGTGACCGCACAGCCTGAGGAATGGGAATGTGGCTATCTCTCGATGTACGTCATGCTCTACAATCTAAGGAGTATAGTTGGTTTGAGTGGGAGGATCTCCGTAGCATAAGACAACCCACTGCTATTAAGTTCGACCAGACCTACACCAAGTCACCCAAGCCCTTCGCCCTACAACACCAAGACTGGACCCTGACTCCATGGGAACTTCGCAACTATTTAATCTATTGCATGTCAAGACTACATCAGCATTGCCATCCTGGACGAGCTCGGCATCCGAGATTTGACCTTCATAGAAGGTGCCACGGAAATCAACATGGGTACTAATAACCGCCGGATCATTCGACAAGGGGCATCTAGACTATTATTCAGCCCGTCTCACCTCTACACAGACCTTAGCGGCTTGTAGTTCATTTGCTGGAGGAATCGACCTTACTCCTACAGCTACTTCAAGTAATATATTGTGATGCCTATCTCTAAGGTATATATCTACTACTAACGTAACAATAAAGACATCCCTCAACTGCTAGCACTATTTATGACCCTTTCCAACGATTTAATTATACAATATAAGTCCCTTGACTACACTATAACCAACAAAGCAACACCTTCCCTAAAGACACTAAGGGCCTCTGCCAGCATTACACCCAGCCCTCTTTCCATTAAAGACCAGACTCCAAAGACGAGGCCACGCACTGAGAGCAAGATAGATGCTAAGAAGGTGGCCTTGATGAAGAAGAAATTAAAAGGCCTGCCTGCTATTCCAAGGCACTTGCAAAATCTTGCGCAACAAGACAGCCTGGTCCAGCTGATGAAGGATATATCTATTTCCGACCTTGTGCGACTCAGTAAGCAAGTAGGAGTCACGCTATCCCCGGAAGCACGCGAACAGAAGACTCATCGCCCTGGTTTCGAGGACTGGTTGGTAACCGAGACCCCTTAGAAGACTACACCACAAGCTAGTCTTCGCCAGTCAGCTCAACTCAACCCAGACCTCCAAGCTGAGACATCTTCGCTATTGTCGAGCCTAAATTCCTATCCGCCTACCCCATACAACATAATAGACATCAACAGTTTGCCGCTAATAGGAATCGCTAGAATGCCATTAATTCCAAAAGCTAGGTTTCTTCCTATTAAAGGCAACAGAATATCCTCTTCCTATAAATCATTTAATCGAATGCCTTTATCTGCAGGCACTCAAAGAATAACTCAAGAAGCTCGAGATCAACTTAATCTAAGACCCATCCAGAATCGAGCGATACAGTACCTTCCGACCTCTGATACTTAGGCTTTATATGTGCCCCAAGGTATGGTAGCTAAGTCCCAATGGGAAGATATAGTCCGCGAAGTTAGTTGAAGTCTAAGGAAGAATCAGATTGAGCAAGAATTGACAAGAGCTTAATAAGCTAAGGCATATAGTAAATGCCGAGAATAAGATGATGATAGTAACGAGCAATATAATCTTAAAGATTTTTATTAAGCTTTTAAGCGATATATAAAGAGAAGCAATTAATCAAATAGTTTAATAGGTTTCTATGAAGGATCCTAGTTATTGATATTTCCAGTAGCCCTACTCCAGGGAGGCTAACTTATTATTTGGACTGAGGATTATTTGAGGTTGTGCAATTAAAGTTTGACTTGGTTTTTTATTTTCTATTAGCTACGAGGGCTAGATTGGTATTGCTTCCCTCTTTTTCTTCTTTGTTTTTAGGCTGGGGTTTGTTTCTTTTTTTCTTTGTTAGCTGATAGGAAAATCCCTTCTCTCTTTCTTTTAAGTATGCCTTTCTAATTATCCCTAGTGAGATGATTGCCTTGCCCCTCTATGGGGTCTTAAGTGGTTTATGCAGTCCCTAATATACTTGAGGGCAAGTGGGTATTGTATAGGGAGGTGTTAAGTCGGGGCTTTTCGGTCTTTAGGGATAAAGGTTATCTAATTGGATGCTTGTAGCTACTAGGGCTAGGATTGATGGGTTTCTTTAATAGGAAATATTGTATTGGGTAGGACTGGTAGCTAGACTTACTGGGGCTATAAATTGGGAAGGTCTCGGATAAGACCTTCCAGATAATAACTAAGTATTATCCTTCTAGCATCTTATCTTTTTTAATTGACAGTCTTTTAACCTATTCTTTGAGGACCTATTGAAGGTTCATTTGATTAAATGGTATTAGCTGAGAAAGCTATCTACTTTGCCCGGCTATCCGATTTATCCGGACCCCAAACCTAACCCTATCCGACCTTCCCGACACAATACTATCGCGGTCATCATAGCTCTGCCTCTGGGTGGGTTGTGTATTCTTAGTGTCCTCTGCTCACTCCCTCACTTACTACCTTAAAAGCTTGCTAATGAGAGTTAATAGCAAGGAATATATAGAAATCTCACTTGTAGAACTAGGGTTATTACCGGCTATAATTATCTATAGCTATTAATAAAGCTTTGTAGCAATAATACAAGAAGGCAGTAAAACTGTTGGTATTTCTATTCTTTAATGCTTTATGGATGCTAATATATAATAGGTTCTTTGGCGCTAGTTTATATTTGGAAGAATAAGCTTTATAGTAGGGATTTATGTAATTGCAACTATTGTGGAATATTTATAGCATTAGATAGAGATGGTATATTGGGAGTGGTTTAAAAGGAATATTTTGGATAGATTAGAGAGCGCTTAACTATAAATAAGATACATCTAGAGAAGGAGTTAACTGCAATTTGTTAGCACTAGCCTACTGTATAAATTACCACTGGTATTGGGTTTGAATACTAGAAACTTTAGCTCTTAGACCTTCCCTAGCTTTTATGCCCACGATACTAATGCCTAATTGCTGGAAATAGAAAGTAGGTTAGTTAGCTTGATTTCTAAAATGGAAGAGAAATTACTAGATAATAACTCTATAGGGAGATAATTAGATTAAACCCAGCCTACATATATCTTATTTCAACTCAAGGCCAAAAATTAGAAACAGCCTTAATGTACCTATATAATATTATATTCTCAATATAACTACCCCAGATTTAAGTTTCAAGCCTCTCTAAGAATTTCTTTAAGGCCTATTAAAAAATACAGACGCGCCTAATAATACCCCGTTTCGTCTTATATGCAGCGTACAAGGTGAAAAAGAATGACAGAAGGAGTGTTTTAAAGGTCTGGGTTCTTGTAATAATGTCCTTTTTATAAAAAAAAAATAAAAATAAAAAAAAATTTACTCTTAATATAGAAGATAAAGATAAAGATAATTCTATTAAAGTGGCATTTCAACATAAGAAGGAATCACCCCCCAAGAATAATAATAAAGCCCCTATAAGTAGGTTGCTATTTATCTTAGAGGCAAGCTTCTTTTTCTTTATACTTTAACCTTTAGCAGCATTCCTTTCTATACTAACAAGACCAAAGCAACTGCAATAGCATATAAGTTGACATCTTCAGCCTGTTGCAAAAAGGCTTGATATTAGTCTGGTATTTAATTATAAGCCATAGTAAATTGGAGACACTAGATATATTATTACTCAGCTAATATTGCTTTTATTGGTGGATGTCAAGGGCAAGAATCACAACCATAGTAAATAACTTTTACAGTTAGAATAAACACTATACTACAGGCAACAACCTAGTGCCTAGAAGATTAGCAGATTAAATATAAGAATAAAAGACTAATCTTTGTTACTTATTTAGATAGAAAAACAAGCACTCATTTAATTCTTATTATCTATTTGTATCTGTAATAAGTATAAAAACCTCTAGTATCTTTAAGTTAGATATCTCCCTAATAAGCTAGAGTAGACTTAGTATTATAGTACAGTACTATTTTATTACTTTATTACTCTAGTAAATCTAGCGCTTTAATTCCTCTATTTAATTCTCTTATAAAGTAGATAATTTAAATACTATTAACTAGATATATATTATAGCTAGTTATCTATAAATTGAAAGGGGCATATAAATGTAATATATGTTTTAATATAGTATATATTTAGTTGCTATTAGAATTATAAAATGTAAAAGAAGTAAGTCTCCTTTAGGGAAATCCTTCAAACTATATATTATTATTATTATTATACTTATCTCTATAGCCATTATTATTATAACCCCAGCTATTAGATCTAAAGTAGTCTAATACTTTCTTTAATTTAATAACCTTAACTATCCAATCCTAATTATATATCTTCTCAATTAAATCCTTATAAAGTAATCTATTATCTATAATAACTTTAATATCTTTTAGTAATAATATAGAATTAAGCTAAGTATATATAATAACTAGTACTTTAGTAGTAGTATTAGATTGTAATATTATCTTAAGTATAGCAATATCTATATATATATCTTAGATGAGTTTTAAAATAGATATACTATTATCTTTTAATATAATACCTCCAGGATAGTAGTTATTATAGGCTAGAAATATAATATAAAGGTAGCTAAAAAAGCCTATATTTAGAAGCCTAATATACTTAAGAAATAAAGTGAAAATTTTATATTTAGTATTATATTCTATTTTATATCCTAGTATATCTATGCCAAACTAAAAGTAATTTTTAAAATAAAGTAAAAAACTAGCTTTATAATATGCTATTTTATTTACAAGAAGTACTTCTAGATATAAATATAATAAACCCCAAATTATATAAAGCCTACTTGTAGAATCCAGACTCAATTTAATTATAACAATTTCTAGAATTACTAAGAGTTCTTCATAAACCTTAATCTAAATCTCGCCAGAAAAGTTAAAAAAATCAATTAACATAATAATAATAGCCTCTTTAATCTAAACTAGCTCCTTCTAGAAATATGTCATTAACTTTAATCAATCTCAGGACGATATAAAGGATATTAATTTAATTTTAGTTATGCTATATTAAAGAAATAAATAACATAATAGTTAACTTATACTAAAATATTATTACCCTGCTTAATCTAGTTAGCATTAGTATACCCACAACTCAAGTATACCATAGTAATATAAAATATACTATTTTTCAGCTACATTCCGCAGAAGTAACCCTAATTTCAGTTATCCGCCTAGCCCCCAATTAGCTTGCCAATAATACAAACCCACGGGACCCTGCAGAGCGACGGAAAACAAAGAGGCAAAAGCAGAAGTGGACGCTGTATGGGCTTTTACGAGATCATGACAAAGCTTAGGAAGCGCATATGTACAATAGCAACTCGTGCCCTATTGGTTGAGAAGTAATCGCGGGCGCGCTGTTTTGACCAGAACCCCACTTGTCCATTTGGCGGTCCCGGCCCCACTACCCCCCGGACCAGAAAGAGTGGTCCACAACACCAAGACCTATCAGGCTGCAATAACGACGGAATGGCGTCCCTTCCCGGACCCAATGTCTCGTCAGGATGCACGTCTTTGAACAACACAAATAGGGTCGTCTGATCACTGACCACCGCTCGGGCCCCCCTCAAACGTAGCACGGCTAATCACGCGCCCCCGCAACCCCCCAGTAATCCACCTCAGCTCGACTAAGGCAACGTTCAGTTCGGGCGGCAAAGTGCATAACTGTTTTGGTGCTGCTGCAGGTTGGAGCATCAGGCAGCAATGGGTCAATGCATTTCCGGCAACGTTGGCTGAGAAAACACCGCACCCTGCCGGTTTCATCCACCTTGGCTGCTGCCGGTAGACAAGCAATTCCTGGGTCTTCGTATCGTGTGACGTAAGATAGAAGGCTCGGTTACAACCAACACCTGCAATGCAGCAGCAAGGTTTTCCTCTAAGGGCGAATAGATAACGCAGATCATATAGTTAGCTCTAAGCGATCTGTAGGGAACGGACCGGTCTGCCCTCTACGATTTGATGCTGACGGGGTGTGCGGGGCAAGTGACATACTTTTAGCTACTCACTGCTGCAACCTTCCGTGTTACCTCAAACTGAGGTAAGATACCACGGCCAATGATTCCCAATTCGGTCGCACTTACTACTGAGTCGACAGTTTCTCCCCTTACTGCCCCACTACAATTTCTCATGCATCTTCTTTTAAGACTGCGTCTTGCCGCTCTTGTAAGGGTAACTGACCGGCCAAGCTGAAATAAATGCCGTCTTGGCTTTAGGGTTGCTTACCTCAACATTTGTCCGTTTATCAAGCGCCACCGAAGGTCTGGATACCCATGTGTCCCCCGCACGACATGATCAGCTGCCTGTAATTAGGCACCTGTCTGGCATATGCCTATATCCGCCCGCCCGAAAGACTCAGCCCCTACCACGGGCCTATTGTGGCTGCAGCTGGTCAAACAAGCCGTGTAAAGGGTCTTTGACAGGGGTTTCCATCAAAACCAAAAACAGCAATAGATCGACGCAGTTTTCTCTTTCCTCGCAGAGATAACGTGGATCATCCATCAAGGTCCATGGTCCCGAGCTTTGGAAGCTGGCAAAAGCACACTTAAGCAATGGTAGGATGCTGAACACTTGGAGGAGTTGGCCTTCAAGCAAAAAGTCAAGCGAGGTGAAGGCAGCAAGAGTGTCAGACGAGAAACGTGGGGCTTTGTTAATGGCCAGGTCAACCGGTTGAAACTGTAACGATATTTCGTAAGCAAACCTTCCAAGGTAAGACCATTCTCTCGTCTTAGAAGAGTGTTTTACGCCTTTTATTGAGTATAAAATGCCCAACAATGGCTGAACGAAGGCCGGACCCCTTGAGCCTGATAAATTACAACTCGTTCTATCGATTCATGGAGTTCTTAATTAATGCGTGCATTGAGATGAATTTTGCGGGAGAAAATGTCGCCGTTAGGCGCCCCTTGTGAATTCC
>NW_025764546.1:0-35621 GCF_021365365.1 Ilyonectria robusta | reverse complement strand
GGCAAATTAAAATTATAAAATAAAAAGTATTCCCTTTAACCCTCCTCTATAAAGTTATGAAATTAAAATAGAAGAAACTATTCAGATATAAACACTTATTATAGGCTAGAGCTTTACTCTAATCTTAAGTATAGAAAGACCTTATATAGCTAATTGGTTGATCGTGATGACGATTAATTAATATATATCCTTTTGCCATAATAGTAAAGGGTAGCACTATAGAGCGCTAGTAGCCGTCGCACTAGCTATCGCTTAGCCCTTCTGGAGTCAGCCTATTACAACGCTTTATAAGAGTTCTAGCAGCTTATTAAGTTTAATAATCTAATCTCTACCATCTTTATAGCAGTAGATTGTAGTATATTTAAAGTAGCTAATATAACTTATAGCATAAAAAAGAATTTGCTTAATTCCCATCTATCAACTGCTCAAGCTCACTAGAAAGAAATAGCAAGAGCACCACTTTTCCTGAATTGCAACCAATAGCAATATTATCCCCTGATATAGCTGTAGTCCTATTGCAATACTCTGCTGGTAGTAAAAATAGATTTTTCCTTCTATATAAAACCCAAGTACAGTCTTTAATACGAAGTATTTGGACTGAAGAGGGTAATAGGGCGAGAGATTCCGTAGAGGTTATTAACTCCCTGGCTATAGGAATCACCCCGTTACCTGTAACAAAACTAATATTATCAGTCGTAAAAGAGAGCACTTATGTATAATAATCTTAGCGAATTACCTGCTTGCACTTCCCCATCTCGATACTCCAGATCTGTACTGTTATATCGTCCGAGGCCGAGGCCACGAGCTTTAAGTCGTATGAGAATACTGCTAATAAGACCCAGTTAATATAGCCTTCCAGCACCTGCTTGCACTTCCCCGTCTCGACGCTCCAGATCCGTACTATTCTATCATGCGAGGCCGAGGCCACGAGCTTTAAGTTATATAAGAACACTACTAACAAGACCGAGCTGCCATAGCCTTCTAGCACCTACTCATACTTCCCCGTCTTGACACTCCAGATCCATACCGTCATATCATGCAAGGCCGAGGCCACGAGCTTTGAGTCGTGTGAGAATACCACGGACCAGACTGAGTTGCTATAGCCTTCTAGCACCTGCTCGCACTTCCCCGTCTCGACACTCCAGATCCATACCGTTATATCGTGCGAGGCTGAGGCTACGAGCTTTGAGTTGTATGAGAATACTACTAACAAGACTGAGTCGCTATGGCCTTCTAGCACCTGCTCGTACTTCCCCGTCTTAACACTCCAGATCTGTACTGTTATATCGCCCGAGGCTGAGGCCACGAGCTTTAAGTTATGTGAGAATACCACTAATCTGACCCAGTTATTATAGCCTTCTAGTATCAAGAGGCATACATCCCAATCTTTATTGATATGTGGCCAAAAAGATAGCCATATTGGAATCGGGTCCTCGAAGGATCTCCAAATAATACTTGTACTAGGGGTGAAAACCAAAGCTGAAGAATAAATCTGTAAGGGTATCTTATTAATTACTAAGAAATTTAATTTAATAAACCGAACTGTATTAGATATAAAACTTAAAAGGCTTAAAGCTTCCCTATCCTGCTAGAAGTCAGTAAAATTTATACTTATAAAGTTATACTTAAGTTATACCTTAAGCTAATCTGCTAATAATCTAAGTATACTGAGACCTTCTACAGTCCGACCTATAAAGCTTATTACCTTAAGCTAATAGAGAAAGTGTTCTACCAGGAAATTATAGACCTCTTATATATTACTCAGCTTAAGATCAATAGCTATTTAGTAATACACCCAGTAAAAATAGGCATATTAAAGTTTTAGAGATAAGTAATTATCAATCTATTGAGAATTAATTGTAGATCGATGCATTCCTAGGAATAACATACTGTATATATTCTCGCGGAGACCCTCGTCTATAATACGCAAACATTACTTGCCCAGGTTGTAATATGCAGAGTTCTTATCTATCTAGAGCTTATTTGTTTTCTTCTCTTCGGGATTGATAAGATAATCTCGAAATGACAAATATAATAGTCATACAGGCAAATCACGCTCCACTGGAACATCCAAAACCGAATAGAGTATATCTAGTCTTGTGTCCACGATATTAGGGGAAATATTAAGTAGCTGTGATAAGGCCAATATAGATAAAGGGCTTGCGAGGGTGACTATAGTACTAATAATAAGTATGAACTTATTAATGATCTTATCCCTATCTTTTTGTAAGACCTCTTTAAGCTGTGAACTCAGGACTGGGCTATATACTTGGTAAAGCCTTGAGCTATAACCGCTGCTTCTATAGCTTAGAATTTGGGCCAATTGCATGTGAGGGCTGCCATATTTGCAGTTGTCGATGAAGCGATATATAGTTGCAGTAAAGATAAATAGAGGAATAGCTATTTTAACAAGAAGCTGAATATTTCCTTCTTCGGGCCAGTTAAGTAGCAACTGTTAATTTGTCGGCACAGATAAGTTATAGTCCGTCTTGATTCTTACAAGCTTGTACTTGAAGAATGCAGTGATATTATGCTTAATGATTTCCTCAGGAATCTTATAAAGGATAAGATCCTGATATAAGCTCTTTATGCTAGTAAAACCCAGGTCAATTAGCAGCTCTGGCCTACTTGTAATAAGGATTCTCAGCTTTAAAAACTGCAAATTCTTAGTGCGAGATAGGAGATTGATGAGAAGTTTGATGTCTGTTTCTGTATTGCACTTATTAAGGGTATTAACTACAAGTACTAGAGTATCCAATCTCCTTGTGTCAGGGGGGATATTTCCCAGTAGCTGTATAATCAGTTAATTAAATTAATTCTGTAATACTTTTCCGGCAATATAAGGATTAGTATTAATAGCAGCCTCAATAGATAGCACTATTACTGGCTCCCTCTAAGCTAGTTGGGCTGCTATTGTTGTGAAGAACTTTAATATGTTTTCTCGGTCTGGCTCTCCTCTCTTAAAGAAGAAGCTAGCACTAAGGTAACCTGTTACAGCATAAAACTGAGCAACAGTCCGGGAAATAGTAGATTTTTCTATCCCTGCTATATCTTTAAGCCAGAAGATAGATTTGGCGTAAGGATCGTTTGCCTATTAATATATTTGTCGGAGGAGGTTCACCCGGGTATTTAGTTGGCAA
This sequence comes from Ilyonectria robusta, assembly GCF_021365365.1. NCBI lineage: Eukaryota > Fungi > Ascomycota > Sordariomycetes > Hypocreales > Nectriaceae > Ilyonectria > Ilyonectria robusta. The sequence continues at coordinate 32,481 of NW_025764546.1, read as the reverse complement.
GTCGCATTATGTCTATCGCTATAAGAATCGAAGAATACCCTATCAGCAACTGGGAGACGATCTAGGACCATTTTCTGGTCAATACTATATAAGGTCATACTTGTAGATGACTGTCAGTTATCGGTAATGGTATCTATATTAGAGCTATATTTACTATCTTATCTGATATTCTGGACTTCCCTCTTTATATTAAGCATTATAAGCTGAATACTATTTATACCCTCTATAACTAAAAATATATAAATATCCATTTATCGAATAATTAATAGGGGAAAACTAACGAGATTTAATATCAACCACCCGCCATATAGCTTTAAGCTCCCTAGTAGGGATATAGCCAAGCAGCTCCACCGCAAATAAAGCTGCTGTAGCAGATACATACTGCTGCCATTAATCATTTTTATAAGAATCCGTATAATTACAGATACCCCTAATCACAAGGCAGGAAAAGTAGTCTATCAGACCGGCAGCTTCCATTTCAACATATATATACTGCTCTCCGGCAACCTCTAAGATCCTATTATAAGTACTAGGATCCTTAATAAGTATATTTCCAGAAGCAATAACTCCATAGTGAATCTCTAGATTAGTAGAATCTTATAGATCTCGCTCGACCTCTTAGAAATAGTTACACTTATTATAGATATTACCTCTAATATAGTTATAAGTTAATAGAAATAAATAATTATTCTTAAACCCTTAATAAGTAAAATTAGTCTTTAATCTCATTATAAGGAGATTGGTTGTATATATCCTCTAGAGGAGATTAGGAATCTGTAATAGTATTCTCTTATACTTTGCTCGCAAGCTTGCCAGGGTATAGAGAAGAACCCGGGGAGGCTTATTAAGAGACTCTTTCAGCTCCCAGGCTTAATCCAACTTCGCCTTCCCTAGGTTATATTAAACCACTCCACCAGTAGTTCCATCAGGTCGGCTTACTACAACATCACCGAGTTGGATATCTCGACCCTGCTCAGGTTGAGCGATACCTCCCCCAATACCCACCAGCAAACCGATCCGAATATAAGGCAAGAAGGAGATCAGGTTTGATACTATCGTTGCCGCAGGGGTCGTTCTATAATCTCCGTCAGGAAGTGAAGCGATCACGATATTATGCTTGCCTATGCGGCCCCATTTGTATGAATTCGGGTCGGATCGAGGTTAATCGAAATCTTTAGGGTTTTTATAGCAGTTATCAAATAACGCTGTGGCTGCTACGCGCTCGATAGGGAGGGCAGCAATCTATTCTATAGTATAAAGCTCAGGGTTGTCGAGTTGCATCCTTGATAATAGGCAGTCATCCAGTGATATCGGCAGATCGGTAGATTGTATTTAGATCCAGGTAAAAGTAGTTATTGTCTTAGCTTCTATTGATGTGTTAAAGCGAGATATAGGGTAGGGACTTGCCTTTAAGTGGATTCTTGCGCGGATGAATAGATTTTCAATTAAGCAGGCCAATTAAACGTAAAGAGGACTGCGGAGCATAACGCAGTCCAGGCCCGTGGCTTTCGGTTTTACGTCCACTCGAGCTCTGAGTGCCCCTTGCTGATCCGTAATAGCTGGAAATAGCCATAGCAATCCCCTCCTTTACATTACAACTGGACTATGATAGCGCCGAACCTTCACCCTACTACCCGCCTATTTATTGAGCATATAATACAGAGTAAGTTAGATGGCGATAATGGGCTTACAGATAAAGACATCGCCGAAGTCAACTAATGTACTACCTGCACAGTACGCTATATCCGATCGAATATGCTCCTCTTCGGAGCAGCGAAAGCCCCCTCGAACGGTGTCGGTCGACCTAAAACAATTTCTCCTCTCATGATAACTGCGTTGCGTGTCGAACTCACCGTTACCTCTTGCATGAATATCCGTGAAATGGTCACCTTCCTTTATAAGGAGTTTGACGTTATTGTGTCAGAGTCTGCTATTAGCCGAGCTCTGAAAGAGGCGAGATAGTCTCATAAGGTGGCAAATGTTATTGCCAAGGAGCGTAACGAGGATCTACGAGAGGAACACATCTACGAAAGATCTTTTTACCACTCCTATTAGATCGTTTTTATAGATGAGTCTGGAAGCGATAGAAGTATCGGGACTAGAAATAAAGGCTGGGCTCCTGTTGGGGTCACGCCTGCTCAAGTTAAGCATTTCCACCGTGGACAGAGACTCCAAATCCTGCCTGCCTATACCTAAGAGGATGTTATTCATTTTTGAGTATATAATGGATCAACCGATGCTAAAATCTTTAAGGGTTTTATTGAGGAACTCTTGCCATACTGTAACAAATGGCCTGGCCCAAGATCTGTCCTGATTATGGATAATGCATCGTTTCACCACACGGAGAAAGTAACACAGATGTATCGAGATGCGGGCGTCGTATTGCTTTACCTTCCACCCTACTCTCCTAACTTTAACCCCATAGAGCGATTCTTTGGGGAACTCAAAAACTACATTAGGATAGTGTGGCAAGATTAGGTGAACCTTATCCAGCAAGATTTTCAGCTCTTCTTAGAAGAGTCCGTAGATATAGTCGGCAGCTAAAAGGCCAGCGCGGAGGGTCATTTTCGCTGGGCTGGGGTTTGTATTAAAGAACCACCAGAATAAAATAGAGGGCGCCATACTTCTATAACGCAATAATATATTGATCAACAAAAGCTTCTATATCCCGAACCCAGCGGCGCGCCACGCCCTCTAATACCCCGTAGTCTATGTAAAATTGTGCATTATTATCTTCATAAAGAAGCTCAAGATCAAGGCCCCTTTCTAGCGAAAGGTCACAAGCCAGCTCGTAGTGTCTCTTTGGTTCCGTTCTACTAACTTTTGAGCACTGCCACCTGCAGTATGCCTCGACTGCATTATCTCGCGGTCCAGGTACGCTAAACAAGGAGGATCTCGAAGATGACCCGTCTGACAAGCTTGGGGTGGATCTCCTTAAGCTATCCGCTATATCCTAGCCAGCATAAGCTGGGATATAATTATTAATAACTATAGGCGCTAGATAGCCTGCTAGTTTAGAGTATAAGTCTTGTCTCTTGTGCTTATGATTTGTATATTGTTATTCCTGGGCAATAAGCTGTATGCAAATGTCTTCTGGGATATCATTATGTATGTCGAGCTTACCACCCCCCTGCACGAGCCTGATGAGGGTTCTTAGGTGATGGCCTAAGAGTTTGTAATGCCTCTTGGTCCTGAGATCCTACTAGCAATATGGTCTACGATTGCACGGAGGTCCGGGGTATTTTATTACTTGGAAAATATACTTCTAGGATATAGGTATATTTAAAATAGCCTGCTCTGTATTAGATTGGATCTCCTGATTGGCAAGCTGAGTACTAGTAACCCCTCTTCTAGTAGTGTCTGTAGTTCTGTTGCTCTCTATATAGTCGAATAAGATATTAATCTTTAGCCTCTTCCCGATATGAAGTAGGTGGCTCTATATATGTAGTTATTTCTCTATAATTAGCCAATTAATTCCCAGCTCTTTGAAATGCTTGGTTATATTTGGCTCGGATCGATCGTTTACGGATATAACCACGGTCGTAGACCCGGGCTTATAAGGCTTACTTTTAGCAATTTCCTCTACCTTTAACAAAAACTCTTCATTCTAAAAATTACTAGAAGCCACTATAAGTTCCTCCTCCATTTGCTTTATAATACTTCTATTTTTAAATATAAATTTCCATTCCAGGATATAATATATATAGATCGGCGGCTATTTGATATAAGACTCGCCTGGAATCCAGTCGGCGTACGGCACAAACGGTAGTTAGTTTCGGGCGGGTCGCAGCTAGCTTCGCTGAGGGGCTGTTGCATGGTAAGCGGGCTGATTCCCAAGACTCGAGTCGTAGTAAATACAAGGCTTATTCTTATCGTCACTAAACCAATCATCCGCAGAGTCCGCATCCATCATCGTGTTAATACAGAGCAAGAGGCGAACTTTCGTTGCGTGGCGATTCTCGTCGGAGAGGTGAGTTATAGAGGATACCGTGTCCTTTCTGGACGCTTTTACCACGTGACCGTGCCCATGATTTTCTTGCTCAGCCCTTCCCTCTGCTGTAGGATCCACGGGCGCCTCAGCATCCTCAAGAAGCAATAACCACACATAAATCCACTCCATGTAAATTCTCTGAATGATGCCGACGTAGTACAGTCATGTTCACTATCGCCTTCCTCTCTGGGTCTCTCTTCCTTTTCTTTCAGGCAAGACGCACGGACCAACGGTACCTACGGGTATCTAGAAATACATAATTCTATTGGGTGGTCAGAAGTGGCTGACTTCACTGGGCAATTTCGCCTGTGGAGTAATCAAAGATCCAAAAGTGGCTTTGAGAATAAGTCCTCAAAGGTACTGCAAGGTACATGAGGACCTACACAAACTGAGGGTTAGCAGCTAGCTTACTTGAGGGTTGGGTGGCGCTAGTGACCCTAAGCTGTGGGGTGGTCAAAAAATTACTAGCCTTTTAATTGGCTTGAGCTTTTTATTTTGTGGGCCCACCCCTCTACTAGATTTATATTAATGCATTAATAATGTATTATTAATATATTAATATATATATATAAGTTAAAAAATTATATTAAAAATAAATATTTATTTTTTAAAAATATAAAATAAAATTATAATATAATATATATTTTTAAAATATTTAATTAAATAATTAAAAAAAAAGAATTTATATATATTTATATAATTATATCTAATAATATTAAATATAGTTAAAATATATCTATAAATTATATATATTTATATATAAATTTTTAAAAAATAGTAAATAAAATAATATATAAATTAAGGGCGGGAGCGACGAGGTCGGCAGAGTGAGAAGAAATCTAGGAAGGGTTAACAGGGACTCAGAGGTACCGCAGGGGCTACTCACCGAACCGCAAACATGCTTCCCCTTCACACAGTGGGCGCAGCGGCCACTGGATCCTAGTCGAGAGTCAATACCAAAGGAAGAGAGACCGCAGAGCCGACGCAGAGATAACGCACCGTAGGCAAAGCAGAAACGACCAGGAGCACTGGCCAAAACCATTGACCGAGCGCAGCGGGTGCAGGGAATGGGTCGGTAACCACCAACTTTCTACAGAACAGATTAGCAGGGACACCGCAGAGACACCGCAGAGTACTCACCTCGGCAAAGAAGACTTTCTCTACATCAACCAGGAGGGACGGCGGCTTGTCGGGCACTTCCAGAGCAGGACGAGGCGAAGGGGTGTCGGGCTTGGGTCTCTTCGAACCCTTGGCCGCACCCGCAGCGGCACCGCCGGAAGGACGCTTGAGGGGAGTGACGACAACCTCCTCCTCCTCCTCCCCCTCCTCCTCCTCCTCCTCATCGTCGGCGGGGGAAGCCGGGGCAGCCGCAGCGGCCTCGTCGCGGGCCTTCTTCTCAGCCTTCTTCTGGGCGGCTTTCTCACGGCGACGGGCTGCAGCCTTCGCCTTCCGCTCCTCGGGGGTCGTGCGGGGAGGCATCGTGGCGAAATCGAGACGTAATCGAAGCGGCAACCAGGCGGGAAGCGAGAAGGAAAAAAACGACTTTCCACAAGTCAGCGAGGACCCAGCGACAGCGCAGAGACCACAAAGGGGGAAGGAGGGAGACTCACAAGAGACAGCCGCGGCGGGGGCGGCGGCGGGGGAATGATAAGGAAGAAAGGAAAAAGGGAAGGAAGAAACGGAGGGGAAGGGGCTTTTTATAGGGCTCGGAAAAGCCTTAGGCAGGCCCCGAATCCTTAAGCCCTAAGGGGCGCGAGGACAGAGGCGCGTTCGAAGCCATCGAGAGCCTGAACCGAAAGTGAGGAAAAGGTGAGAATAGAGACCGCCGAGGCAACGCAGGGCCCGCCCTGCGACGCAGCAGGGCGAACCAGCTCCGGAAATTGTGGGGCCGGGATCCCGAGCGAACGGCTGCGCGGGCCCGGCACCCACACACGCGCCGGCACACAAGGGTCACGTGACCGGAAGAAGGAAAGGCCGAACTCCGTGATGCCGACGGCGGCCCGGGGGGCCACCGCAAGGTCATCCGGAGGTCCGCACCAGGAAGGGCAGACGCAGCGCTGCCGAAGCGATCACGAAGAAGGCGAACCAGGCGGGTCGCAGCACCGGTCGCTGCGATCTCGCACACAACCCCCCGACGGCTCCTCTACGACCCAGAGGAAGCCGAGACCGGAAGGCGGGCAAATGCATACTATGCAACCTGGACAAGGCTGGTGACGAGTTTACCAGTACAGACCTGACGACAACAACGAGCCCTTTGAGGTAGCAGAGCGAAATCGCAGCGAGGTTTTTATCCTATAGCTAGATAGCTAGAAGGTTTTTCCTCTCTGAATTAGTTGAAGGAGTTCTATAGGCCTAGATATAGGTAAAATAGCGTATACTAAATAAATAAATAAATATATAAATTAATAATCTTATTTTAATTTATAAAAATTATTTAAAATATATTTATAATATTTAAAAAATAGTAAATAAAATAATATATAAATTAATAATCTTATTTTAATTTATAAAAATTATTTAAAATATATTTATAATATTTAAGAATTTTACTTAATATTTATATTTATATAGTAATCTATTAATAATGCATTATTAATGCATTATTATATATGAGACTAACTTTACCTGTGGGTTGCTCCACAATTATAGCCTTCTAGCCAATTAAATCGCTATTCGCATCCCACTGCCAAGCTTTTTTCCGCCCCACTTTAAACCCTGCAAAATGGCCCACCCCTCAAGGAAGCTAGCTGCTAACCCTCAGTTTGTGTACATCCACAAGGTACATAGCAGCGCCACAGCTTACATAATAGATTAAGACAGCGCCGTCCACACTGCAAGGTACATGGCACCTAGATTTCAGGGATGATGGGAGAATTAGGACATGGATCTCGTGACTGTCCACGTAATATAGCGGCGTCCATCGCCACTGCCTTGCATCCTAGCTTGCATTGCGTCGCATCAAAATCATGCACTACATTATTGTCGAGATCATTTCATGAGAGCATGCATTTCATTAACTCATCTTCACTATCGTGCGGCAGCCTCTCGGGCCCGCAAGATGTTGAAAGAATCTGAATAGAGATCATACAGGTATGTGCACATACACCTTCCTCTCACCACTAAGCGCGTGTGCATTGTGCGTGGAAAACTGTTCACCCCCGACCTATAACAACTCCGTATCTGACCAAGCCTAGCACAGCCCCGAGAAGAATAGCCAGCGGCGCCGCAAGGCTGAAGTATCGCCCCCCCACGTAGGCAGTCGCGGTCACCACCACCCACCATGGATCATCTGCCAGACTCTTCCCCGACTGGAAACCTTCATCGATGTAGCCAATCTGCCAGATCCGATACACGGCCGTATAGATAAGCCCGACAGCGCCGGCACTGACGCCTCTCACTCCAGATTTTACCCAGCGCCTACCTCGCAACACCCCCCACACCCCCATTGTTCCGTGGACGAGAACGATACCAGGAAAGAAGATGCCACAAAATGCAATGAGTGCTCCGGCAATAGAAGAATACCCGCCGTGAATAGCGGTAAGGCTCCCTAAGAACACAGCGAAGTTGAAGTTTGGCCCCGGGAAGGCCTGTGCAATAGCGAGACCAATGAGGAAGTCGCGCGGACTAACCCATCCCTCGGCCACAATATATTCCCTGAGGAGCGGAATCACTACCGGTCCGCCGCCGAAAATGATGGTGCCAGCAAGATAAAGGTTCGCGAATAGTTTATATAGCAGGGGGGGATCAGGCAAAACTCCTCGAAGCACCATAACGATGATGAATGTAGCGAAGAATGCTGCAATGATCGCAGTTCCAGACTTCCATGAGAAATTGAGACGATACTCATGTGGTACGACGCGCTGCTCAGACTCCCGTGTACCATACCGATCTTGATCATTGAGAGTTATGCTGGAGGCATTTGTCTCTCTGCTGGGTCCGCTTTCGTCTCTCGCGGTATTCTCCCCTTCAGTAGGCGTCCTGCTTTTCATCCTGGAGACGAGCTGTTTTACAGCTCGAATAGGTCGGTGGAACCAGCGGTAGTCGTATGCGACAGCAGCGCAGCCGGCGGCAAACATAAGGACCGGGAAGTACCATATAGCATTGTATAGCATTCCAGCCGCGGCAGTCAGAAAGACGAGGATTCTGGTGAGCTTGTCCGTGATTGCTTTATTCGACAGCTCGACAGCTGCCAGGGCAATAATCCCAACTGTGGCAGCGTTAAGTCCCGAGAGCAGAGCATATACCGGACGAGGAAGAGTCTCTCCGATATTGGAGACGCCGATGGAGAGGCCAAACATGCCTAGCGCGCCAGGTAAACTATCGGCCAAGGTCTTTAGCTCTGGTCCCTAACTATCCATAGACATAGAAGATGCAAGTTTCTGGCTCACCTCCAAATTAAAAAAGCAAGGACAGCTCCAAGGAAACCATCATGGATCAGATTTACACAGTATAGCATCTTGGTGCTAGCAGGGCCAGATAGAGCTTGGGAGATGCTGAAAAGTTCCTGGTACTGAAACATATTGGTTAGTTTCTTTGTTTGATGGACTTGAGAACAGCGTGTGACTAATGTACGTACCAACTGCTCGTCGATCCAAGCGAGCTTCGATACGAACTTATCATGAAACTATTGCATTGTCAGGTCTAGTTAATAAGATGTGTAGCGGGAAATGTTTGCTTACAATCTTGAAATGAACAGGTGGTCCGCCAAACGCGGTGAAGCCGAGATGCCAATTGACTTGGATTGTCTCTCAGGTACGGCGCGCCACTCTCCGCGCCGTGTATTCCCAGTTGTTGACAACCATTGTGGACACGTAGACTTTGTTGACACTCCTTCTCGGGGCTGGCAGAGGCCGGATTTGGTAGCGCGTTTGGATAGATCGGAGATGCCGTCTTTACCAAGGAGATCGATAAGTCTGCGGGCTTTGCAGGTCGCAAGTTGCTAGTGCGGCGGGAAACATGTGTCACACTTTTTATTGCAGTTGAGCAAGCACGCCATATCCCATGGATGGCCCGTACGTCATCCTTGGGTAAAAAAAAGTATCCACACCAATTGTTACATGTCTTCTTAGGCTGAGGAAGCCAAGAGATCGATCGGAGCCGGGATTCGATTAACGAAGATTTTACACTGCTGGACGTGGAACTGTCGTTCCTCGGTTTCTGATATCTCCTTGCGTTGGGTTGACATTATCGGCGACGTGGAACTCACTGGGTAGCAATAACGGGTTAAGTCGATGCTATTTTTAGTCAGGTCGCCACGCTACGATGTTGTTATTGGATGGTGCAATAATAGTAACAAAGAGATAATCACGTGATGACTCTGGTCCGGCCGGATGACTAAGGAAGCGGGGGTCTCGGAGACCGTAGATGAGGGAAATCCCTCGCCGGTCAAGATCATCAACAACACAGTCAATCAATCAGTCATAACGACGTTATTAAGGTCGTATCTATCATCAATCCAAGCAGCCTATTTTGGCATCATTTGATCAAACGTTTCCCCGTGCCAAAGGCACCCAACTCAGACCGTCAGACCCCACTTACGGAGTCACGAGATCTGACACTTGATTTCACTCTCCAGGATTAAGGACACAGTATCCTTTGTGACTCACAGGTGCGTGAACATGGCGCAACTCCCAGGTGACTTTCTGCGATAAAGCACCAACTGACGACCGTGGATGCGGACAGCTCTATCGATGGCTGGTCTAGTGACGATGCGAGCGAGCCTCAGCCCTGCGATCTACTCGATTCTGACGAGGAGGCTTTCCAGCAAGCCACACTAACCCGAAGGAGCCAACTGAGACCTGCCGGAACCGGCCTTTCGTTCGTCCCTTACACTGATTGGAGACCAGCACACCCGTACAAACGAGCAGCCGCCCGACTACATACGGTATCACGTGGAATGGAAGTTATCGGTGAATAATAGGCAGAAATCGGGTGAATCGGAACCAGGTGTGGTGATCTCGCCACGAAAGTTTTGGAAACATGTTCTACGATCGAAGTTGCAAGCCGCTGTAGAAAAGAGCCCTAAGCCTTGGGAGCCTGCCGAGACGAAGATCATTCTATCTGTAACCGATCGAAAGACGAGCAGCATAACCAAGCGATTCCCAAAGTTAGATATTCAGTGGTCATACGTGGCGGAGCAGCTACAAGATTGGAGCCACTTCTTACGTGACGGCAAGAAGCTCTCAGCACAAGTTACATTCTACTATGTAGAAGAAAGTGGTAAGGTCGCCGCAACTGGCCGGGGGGCCACTGCTACTAAGCTTATCGAGAGCAACGCTCGAAGAGATGCCGAGGCGGCCGTTGTAGGTCGGACAGACAGCTGGAGGCGCGTGATGGCCCTTGTACGATGCCCGGGACCGCCGTGCAATAAAGGACCGTACTGCTGGCAGGACGGGACAAAGCACTATAAATTACTAAGTCACCACTTGAAGATCCTTGTTGATGAGACACAGAAAGGTTGCAATATGCAGACTCATAATGACATACCAGAACGTATTCGAACGGAGCTATACGCAGAAGAGCAGCAAGAAGGGGAGCGCGCGCGCAAGCGGACACGGCAGGATCCAGGCAGCTCACCAGTTGGTCTTCCAGTGATTCATATTCATAACGCCCCAGGCGATGGTCGTATTTCCAAGGCTGGTCCTAATGACCCTCCTACACCTGACATGATCTTCCCAACATCACCCACCTTTCACGTCCAGGGATCGAGAGAGGACATGGTCAAGTCCTATGTTATGTGGCAGCAGTCTCAAGTTAGCAGCCAGGAGCAAAAAAGCTCCTGCAGCTTGGCTCAGGACTTGACCCTGAATGAGGGCCTTAGTCTTGAGATGGTCTACTGTAACCAAAAGAGGTTCTTTCGATTCTATAAGGAGCATGGTGTTTTAAAGGGCGTCGCATGGCATTTTGTATGTGATATTAAGTTTTTTCAGGGCTCGCTAAAGATGGATAATCTAAATGATGACAGTGAATGGACGTGATGACGGCTGACGAATGGGGGGGACCAAGATTTCCCTTTGGGAATGTGGGAGAAGGAAGAATTTGTACCTAGTGTTAGAGTCACACTGTCAGGCTAGTCACGTGAATTTATAGATTCCCTATGTACGAGGGGGCACTTAAAGATACATTGAGTAAGCCATAAATGTATGAGCGTTATGGCCAATTCTGGCCGTAAGCATGTAATATCATGTACTGTTAAGTATATAATAACATGGTCCGTGCTCAATTCTGAGAAGAGTTGCCATTGAAGAGGAAGCCGATTTCGCATCTAACAATAATACATCATCGTCATTATGGGGACTTCAACAGTCGACGCCTCCGCCAGAGGTGAGTCGAAGTCCCCAAAGCAGTCGAAGAAATCCCCCCCTGGACCAGGTGAGTCCCAACCCCACCTTTTCACTCCCGTCTTGTCTTCGCCATGACGCATCATCGTCATCGCTCTCCGTAATCGCCATTCCCATTCACCCCTGTGCCTCGGTGCGGGTTTCTGCGCCGTTGAGACGGTCAGAAAGGGTTGTGCGCGGTATGGCCCACTTGGCTGCAGCTGCTTTGATGTTTCCATTCGTCGTAGCCCCGTCAATGGCACATTAAAGTTGATCTTCTGCATATTTCGGCATCGTTGATTCCGAATCTTCAATTGAAATTTAGATTGGTTGGTTGTATCGCAAGAAAACGCGAGATGTTCAATTTACAAGATGGTGATGGTGAGGGCAAATCCGCGGTGTGGGTCGTGGCGGAATGAGGGGGTGGCGGTTAGGCGGGGCGTTAATCCTTAGCGCACCTTGCCCTAAATTTTAGCACCTCTACCCTAATTTTCAGTGCACTTAGCGCCTACTTTCGAGCGCCTAATCTTAGAGCGCCCAGCCCTTAATTTTCAGCATACTAAGCCCTAATTTCAGGTATAACCCTGTCTATCTTATCACTTCTCCAGCCCAATCTATCTTCTATGAACAAGAAAAGGCCAATAGGGCGACAGCTACTAAGACTTCTCTTATATACCAGATTACGGTGGGTGGTGTCGTGAATAGCAGGAGTGACGACGCGCTAAAGTGTCAGAGAAAGGTCAGTCTACATAATGCACTAAGTCCACCAAATCCACCACTGCTTGTCACAGCCTCAGCCTCTTAGACCTAAATATTTATAGAAATAACTAGCCAATTATCATACTGTAGCCAGTCCTCTGGAAAAAGAAATAGTATAGAAGGCAGGTAGATAGACCTCCTTCCTGTTATAATCCTATCACGTAGCTGCTAAACTGTTTAGGGGTGTTAAAGTAAGGGCTAGAAGTGGATTTAGGGTGAGATAAAGAAATTAGTCTGTAGTAGCTGTAGGCTTTAATTATTAGATCGAGGATTAAGTAACTATCAGCTATACTTATCTTAGAACTTCTTATAGCAGATAAGTCTAAGATAATTAATTAGTAAGCTTTACCTGATAGCCTGGGGCTATAAGTAGTGTCTATAAGTAGCTACTAAAAATAGTAGAAAAGTATTCTATATATCTTCTATCTGGGTAGCAGCCTCGAGCTGTATACAACTAATTTTTAGCTATTATAGTACTATATATATACAGTATAATACTGGCTATTATTGCTTCTTCTAATTGAGGGTCTAACAGTTTACTTAGCTGTATAGTAATAACTGCCTAGTAAGTATATATAGAATTCCAATTTGCTTATATTACTTATCTATATAACCTTGTACTCTATTACTCTACTAGTACCAGTACTAAGAGTCTAAAATATCTGGCTGTAATAAGAATCTATATATAGACGCTAGATAGAATTATAAGGTTAGTTTGGGGCTGCACTTTTATTAACTTTACTTAATTTTAATTTTAAAGGGGCTGAGGCTTAATAGTAAGGTCCCCGACTGATATTATAGTGCTATATAAGTAGATAATCCTATACTATATTTATTTTACTTATTCTTAGACTAATTATTTCGTCGATACCTAGCCCAGCCTGAAATATTTAAAAATCAACCCTTTAAAGTTACGTATCTATAATAGAGTTCTATAACCAGTATAAGTTTCATTATTAATTAATTTACAACCTATTATACTAATTAGTATTCTATTACAAAGCCTATAAAATAGTAGGCGGGCGAGGGATTATTATATTTAACTGTATTCTACTTTTCTATTGAATATTTAATATTATTACAGCTTTTCCTACTATCGTCGCCTCAGTCTTAATAGTATTAGGCGGATTTCAAAATCATCAAAAGATAGCTATAGGCTAGATAGTAGTATTATTACTCGCCAGCTCTATAGTAAAAAGTATTATTACTTTAACTCTTACTAAAATACTCCTTTTTAAATTCGAGGGCTAGCAGAATTTAACTAAAAAAAAAATACTAATTCTATAGCTTCTAATTATATTAGTCGATATTAGTATTATCGAGGTTCTTACTAGCCTCGTCTTCTGGATTGCTAATAGTTATCCTATTTAGATCTCTCTATTAATTAGAGTCGAGGTATTTGTATTTATAGTCGGCACTATAACTCTGGCTTGGAAGATATAGATGAAAGGGCTTATACTGCAGCTATCTAACTATAATCTGAAGATGTAGTATAAACCTCTATGTAGTATATAGTAGCGAGGTTAACTGAATAGTATAGGTAGCGGAATATAGTTACCATAATACAGCTGGGTATAACTTACAGCATAATAGAGGTATAAATATTCTATAGCGTTATATTAATTTACTAATATAATTAGTTTGCCCCGGGTAAGAATGCAATTTAGATACCTTAAATAGATATGAGTTACTACTAAATAGTTACTATATATTATACTATTTAAAGTAGATATAGTTAGTTCTTATTTTATACTAAATAAAATATTTAGATTAACTTTATAGAATAGCCTAAATAATAAGGTTAACTTTTTATTATTTATCGCTCTAGTTATATCTGTATATCTAAAGAAAAGAGAATACTATTCCTCTTTCTCTAATTAACTGATATTCTCTTCTTAGAAATCCTTATTGTAACTGCCTTAGATATAGATATCTTATACCGGGCCTAGTATAGGCTTATTACTTATTATTATAACTGGAAGTAGATTAGTTAAAGATCTTTATAGAATTAATAAGCTAGTAAGCCTTAGTAAAGGCAGCTGGATTGGCGGCAATATAATTATTACAGTTAGATAAGAGGGCAGAGTATTTAAGATTAGTATTCCAGATCTTAGCAGAGCCGGCCTAGTCTCTACAGAAGGTGGTATTGAAAATTAGGTTATTATTTATAAAATAGATATCTATATTATAGCCAGAGCTGCTAGTAAAGTATACAGTAGGCAGGCCCCACCTAGATAGATTAAGGAATTCAGTCTTAATATTATCAGGGATCTAATTACAGGTAAAAAACCAGATAGAAATATAATCTGAGGTCTACTCTATAGTATATACGCTACTACTATTAGTATTAAAGCTATTACTGTAATTCTAATAATTAGCAGTATTTTAGCTGCAGCTGGTATAAGTATAACTAGTATTATAGTTAGATTCTAATAAAGTAGTACTTTTTAGAGTCTCTTTATTTATAATATAGCAGCCGGAATTAGTATAAAGAGTAATAGTATTATAAACTTAAGTATTAATACCTTTAATAATATTAATCTCTCCAGAGGCAGGCCAGTTAGGTCTGAAAAGCTATATAGCAGGCCAGACTCTATAAATATTACCGGGCATATAGATAATATCAGCAATAAAGAGGCTGTAGGTAAAAGACATTTAAGAAGTTATACGGACCGATTTGCAGCTACTAGCTGGGCTGACTGTAGTAGTATTAATATCTATATAGATAATGCTATTACAATTACCGGTGAGACCTTCGCTAATAGCAGTCTTAAAGTTAATATACTTAACGAAGCTATTAGTTAAATTCTTATTGTTAAAGAAGTCAAATAAAATAAAGAAGTTTATAGTATTATAGGTAATACTAAGGGTATATATAGTAGCGTGAGCAATTTTACTAAGGACCGTAAAGCTAAGAGTAGGGTTTAAGGGACGTATAATTATTTAAAGAGAGGGTATTTTCAAATTAAGTCTTTAAAGTTTCCAGGTAGAATAAGAATATATTAGATTATTTAAGTTAATAGGAGATATAATAGTATAAAAGCATTAAGATACATCGGTTTGGCATAGAACAGGCAGGAAAGGGACTTCTCTAATAAGATAAATAAATTGGGGATTACTAGGATCAAATTCTCCTATTACCTCACCGTGCTGCACAGCCCTGGGAGACTGATTGCATTGCCGACTTAATTCATCGCATCTTATCAATTAAAATCTAACCACAAGCCCTCAATCAGGCATTAAGTGAATATTTAATCTGCTACGGTAACAATTGGCGTGGTCAGCATAAACTAGTCAACAAATAGCTTTTACAATTAGTATATCAATCTATTTGGTGCAGTAACTCCAGTTATTATACCTGATTCTTACTCACCTACTTCTTATTATAACACATTAGGTCCTACTGGCTTCCAAGCTGGTCCGCCATACGACTGGAAGCAAGAAATAGAAGATACCCCCTGGTATATATTGCGGGCAAAAGCTAAAATCTGGTATATATAAGGTAATCGGGTGATTAATAATATCAGTCAATTTTATACTCAGTTTCGGCCAGCCACTGTAGACCGAACCTAATGAAATGACGTACATAGGTATAGTACGCGTGTATTGTATACAGATTACAGTATATTTCTAAAGTGGACGTGGGCCGGACCTGCTTACCTTTTTAGGCCAGTTTTGGCTTATTTCTGGTCCTGCTAAGTCATTCCGTGTATCTACAGTCCATATCAGCCATATTAATACTGTGTCACGTGGTCCATGCGCCCAATTCTTATAGGGTGAGAGACATAACGAGCGCCTGAATCGGCTCTGGCAACACGCCAGACAGCAAGGCACAAACGTAGATCTAAATCTGGCCTTGAGCTGGCCCCCCTCCCCACCCCATATTCCTGCAGTGGGATTCTACACACATATGCAGGACAATCCTGTCAGTGTCGACTGCAAGTTTTGCCGGTGTCCGAAGTGGCAGCATGCGTCTTATCTAATATATAGTCCCTAATAGACTGTTAATTTTACATCGACGCACAGAACCTTTTGTACTGAGGAAATTCGTACTGAGCAAGAGCAATGATATAGTCTATATCTATGCCCAAAATCCACTGAACGCTCCAAGGTCCTGTACTGGAGAATATTCAATCTTCTTTTCCATGGCTACAAATAATACCCCTACTCCTGCAAAGTTTTTATATACGCTATAATCTCTGAATTTGCCGTTCTTAACAGTCTAAATTGAGTCTATATAATTAATCTCAGTATATTTAATATATACTAGGTTGTAATATATAGATAGCCTCTAGCTTAGCTAGATAATAATCTAATTTTAATTTATATCTTATAAATTAAGATAAAGTACCTTTAGTAATTAAGAAAATATAAGAGGATATATTATTATTTTAGAAATATTCTTATTTTTAACTTTAAGTATATTTTATATTATAATATAAAAATAAAAATATTTAAGATTTATAAATTTATAGAGTAAATTAAATTTAATCTTAATATATTAAAATTAAATAAAAATACTAATTAAATTTTCTCTTATTAGAAGAAATAATAATAAAAATTCTATTTCTTTTTATAATAAGTAAATATTCTTAATAAATTTAAATATATAAAACTTTAATAAATTTATAGTAAAAGCTATTCTATTAATATTAAAAATTTAATTTAAGTTATTTTAACTTTTAAAACTAATAGTAAGCTAGTAAATATTAAATACTAAATTTAAAATATTTTAATAAGTAATATCCGATATACTCCACCTCTCTAACCATAATTACTCGAGCTATAGCGCTGCTTTTAGACCCTTTTAGTCTTAGGGATGATTTAGTCCCTTAACTTTCTAATGCTAAATATCGGGGTCGAGCCGAATAAGATGCAGACGCTTCAAATGATAAAGCAGAAGCAATACTCACGATGGGGAGGTCGGATAGATCGCATCCGGCCGGAAGTGACGTATTGTACAATCAGAAAGATGCAACACACGTAGATATCGCTGCAGCCAAAGGCCCAGAGAGTAACATGGTCCAGGCCTCTGATGTTGATACAGACGACGTCGCTGGTGGCGCGGAATCCCGGCTACCCTGTTTCAGACTATATCATCGCATGGACGGCGACAGTCGCAAAGCGGCGCCTACAACCATGGTAGCGTCTCCGTCATCCAAGGCTATGCTAAGAGCAGACATCTCCGAACTGCGAGTTTTAAGGGCCAGGACAAGGGCCAGGATATAACGTCATTTTCCCCTGAGCTTTTGTGGCTCTTCGAATGTGGCCCATCGACTCATTGATTGTGGCTTAGAAGGATCAGATCGTCGAGTGAACCGAGTGTTTGCCTTTTTGGGGTCTGAGAGAGGGCGCGGAAGGAAGAACCTTCGTCACTAACGTTCCTCAGGCACAGGAGACCGGCCCCCTACGGGGTCCGCCAATGCCTTTTCGGAACGAGTTGAGAGCTTGAGAAGTAAGGCGCTTACAGGGGCTGGTGGCGTCTGCGTGTGACCAGTTTTTTGCCTTTTGCGCGCACAGCGCTGGCTTACTGCTCAGACCCCGCATTCGACAGCATTCAGGATCAGCCTACCCTAGACTCACGAGCTTAGTGTAGATACCGATCGTCACATGTACGACCTTGGTTTTGGGGTGCATCAGTTATGTGTCACTACAGAAATGTGTTGTTGCATGCACATTAGTCATCTGCTAGTGTACTAGGCTTCTTTTGACGATAATCACGACCGTTGCATCTCTACCAACCCTACACAGACACTCCTTTCTCCTCTGGATGTGCCAATATCGTCTGACTGTTCCATTGAACCCGACGTGTCCTCATGGCACGTCCTCCCCCCCCGAAGCCAGTTAACCGTGGCCACCTTGCTGACTGAATGCAGGCCAACCATGACCACCGATATCTCGGACTTCGTCAGGTCGCCCCGACCATCAAAGCTACCGACACCACTCTAGAGTACGTCTCCGCCCCTCGCTACAATCAGATTAGCGCTAAATAGACAGCATCATCGCTATCCACGGCTTGGATACCCAGTCGCCGCGGACGTGGGAGTACAGGAAGAAACCCGAAGATGGGGACGAGGTAGTCAACTGGCTGGCCAACGCCGACATGCTACCGGCTGCCATACCCGAGGCTCGGATCTTCACATACGACTGGAACGCGAACTATTTCAAGGATGCCCCTGTGCAGACTCTCCTCGGCCACGCGGATACGCTGCTTACCCACTTGCTGAAGGATCGAGGCAGGGAAAGGCGGCCGATCATCTTCGTGGCGTCCTGTTTTGGTGGCCTTATCCTGGCTGAGGTAGGCGACCTCGCACGGCAGAGTTGCAGGCTAGCACTGACTTGTATAGGCTGTCAACCGAGCGACACAGCTAGGGAGTGCCTACGGGGACATCTTGCTGTCCATTGCCGGCATCGTATTCCTCGCCACGCCATTCCGTGGTAGTGACGCGGCTAAACAGGCTCAGTGGCAGGTGGTCGTCGGTGGCATCATGGGAGAGCAGGCCTCGAGCCAGCTAGTCGATGACCTCAACAGTAGAGATAAGGAGCTTCGCAAGATAACGCAGGTGTTCGCTGAAAACGCAAGACGCGATTCGATCCAGATACCCATCTCCTGCTTTTACGAAACGAAGAAGACGGTGATGCTGAGAAAGTTCCTCTCGCCACGTTCCGCAACTAGAGTCACCTCTTTATTCAAGAAGACCCAAAAGATAGTATGATATCCCTCATGGACGTGTCTATTCGAGGCTAATTCGGTACAGCTTGTCACCGAGGATTCGGCCTGTCTCGATACATTCGAGAGATTAGGGCTCAATGCAACCCATTCGGGCATGAACAAGTTTCGTGGGCCCGAAGATACGAATTTCGAACTCGTCGGACGGACGATTAGGAGGTTTACAGATGAAGCATCGTCTGTCGTGACCGGCCGGCAGAAACGTAGGTTAGCGTCTCTTGAATAGAAGTACAAGGCGCTCACGAGACATGTCTAGGACGTAACTTGACTTTCTCTAGTGGGGATGGAGTAACCCGAGACATCTCTCCCACAACCGGACCTCTCCAACCGGCTCTTGGAGAGTATTTGCGGCTATTTTCCAACGATTTGAAGTTTGCACAAGACGTCTCCCAACAGTGCATCAGCGTTGTGGAACACATATTCGAATTGTCCGAAAGACATTATATCCAACCAAGGTAAGTGAAGGAACATCTGAAGTGGCCAAACGTGGTGCAGGTGGTTCTAGGGTTCCTGACATTCCTCGTAGCGAAAAGCCCCGCTCAACTTTACAGCGAGTTGCCCGCACGAGTTGGATTCCTCTGCACAACACCTACTGCACAATGGCTTCTAGCCGCTCCTGCCACACTCGGGTCAACGCCCGAGAGGCTAATTGGACAAGCGATTTTGGCGGCCTTGTCCTTGCCCACATGGAAACGAGCGAGGTTTGGCGGCTTTTGTCCTCCCAGGTATCTCTCATGGACGGAGACAGGAGTCCCGGTGAATACAACGACTGGATCGTGAACGATGTGACTGTGTGGGTGGATGGGAAACACTGCGGCCAACCAGTCGTTAGGGCGGATTTCAGGCTCCCGGACGGGCACTACCTCGACCACACGTACGTGACGAGTAGCGCCTTCGCGCGGGCCATATGCGGCGGCCCCGGCGTCGTCCCCGACGGCATCTGGAAGGACCGGCTTTCGAGCCAGCTGCCCGGGTACGAGCTGGTCCGGATGCCGGAACTCTCGGCCCTCGTCTGCATCCCCCCCCTGCACAGGGTCTACTTCGCGTCCCACTTTCGGGCCATGGCGACGCTGCTCGCGAACCTCGCCGAGGTCGCCCACAACCTGTGGGACCATGAAGATTCGATCGACTGCGACGCCGAGTGCGTGCCAGTCAAGGTCCACGTCGAGGAGTTGCGGAGCAATGTCCTCTTCCCGCGCCGTGTTGGCGTCAACCGCAGCATGTTCTGGAGGTTCGACGGGATCGGGTGCCTCTTCATCCTCCAGGACGCGGCGACCACGTACGTGAAGCAGCTGCCAGGCGACCAGAGATTTGAGACAGAAGACATTGCCGTGGTCCTCCGGGAGCTGGGCCGGGGTGCGCTCGAACCGGATGCGGTCCATACCCAGGCGGAGGCGTGTCGCGCCAGATTCGGCGACCAGAACGCCCGGTGGCTCGTGCTCATTTTCCTGGTCAACATCATGTTGAATCTCCAGAAATATGGCGTGCTGCCGGAGTCGTTTGAAGCGCTGCTGAGCAGCCCTACTCGGAAATGCTACTTAGCTTAGCTAGCTGTTCCGTTGCGCGTCGAAAGGTCGTAAGCCTATCTTATATGGTCTGGCAGTAAAGCAGGTGTTCTAGGTTGGACGTTGAGACAAGGTGCACTCGGCGAAGCAAGTCGTGGAGAGAGAGTGTCTGTTATTTTCCGCCCCGTCGATCCCTGCGAGTTATAGGCTCTACAAAACTTGCTGTACGCGGAACATTCTGACAATTCCCGCTGTCATACCTGCCGCCGAACTTACCTAGGCCCTCTGCCACATTTCCTTCTAGTGCCAGCGATTCCGTTTAACAGCGTCGCGGCCGCAGAGGTGCCGATGGTGGCATCATCACCTAGCAGTCCCTGTCATTTTATTCTCCAACCTCTCCTTACCCGAGCGGGATGCCAAAAGCGGGCGTTACTCCCAGAAACATTCTGATGGTAGGGTCACTTGGCTTGATGATTATCATGATGGATATTGAGAGCATCTGTTTGGTTCCAGCACTAGCATGTCTAGGTATGTTCGCGATTATAGTCATTGTGTGTAGGCAATCCACATCGTGGTGATGTGAACGGCCTCTAGTAACTGTGTCCCAGCTATCTAATCCAGGATGCTATTTACATCAAAGATAAAGAAGAAAGAAAGAAGTTCCTAAGTGCTGTCTAACTGTGTATAGTTTTCTAGTCCCTAGCACACACAGGCCTTATAGGTCTTGTGGCATTACCGTAAGGATATAGGCCCTGGCCTGTTATATGTGAGGGTTATCTAGGCTACGAACTATAAAGCTGTTCAGTGATCAGTTAGACTTGTTTTTTAATTACTAGTGATTATGACTAAAAATTTCGCCTTGCTAATGAGTGTAAGTAGTAAAGAACTAGCAATAAGAGCTAATTATATTAATAAGAAATATACTCTTTATAATAACTTAAGCTCTTTATTATTTAATAAGATAATTTTTATTAATTAAACTTAAGATTAACTAAATTTCCTAGGATTAATATATATAATAAGTAAGTTATTAAAATAAGTAAGTTATTAAAATAAGTAAGTTATTAAAATATGTAAGTTATTAAAATATGTAAGTTATTAAAATATGTAAGTTATTAAAATATGTAAGTTATTAAAATATGTAAGTTATTAAAATATGTAACGGTTGTGCTAGACCGCTGTACCAGGGGGCAAAAGATTGGGCAATAATCACATTGATTGCAATTACTAGGCACACTAGCTGCTCTTTTAAGCCTCTCTCGCTGTTCGGTGAACCAAGCCGTAACAGTACTCCACAAGCGAGTGCAACAAACAAGCGAGTGCAACACTTTGGAATTTCTTAGTATTTACACCTTAAATTACAGTTTTTTTAAAGAATTCTCTAAAATTTAAACTAAGACCAAACTAGCTCAAATTCTTAAATAGGCTCTAATATATACTAGATATTAAGTATAAATTTTCTTAGATTTTTTTAAAAAAAAATATATTAATAAGCTTATTAAGGAAAATCTTATTCACACTGTTTTTTTAAGGTCTTTTTAACTTTATAAGCTAAATAAATTTTTTAAAAATATAGAAAAAATACTACATAGTTTTCTTTTTAATTATATCTTAAAAATAGTTTTTCTAGACTTTTAAAAATTATATAGCCTGTTTTAGAAAATTTAAGAGTAGTGCTATTCGGGCTGTATGATATTGCTATCCGGGCTGTATCCCAAAATACGCTTGCCAAAAGAGGTAATTCGTCACATGACCTCCAAAACGCTAGCCGAATTAGGAAATGCTCGCTCTCACGTGACAACCACCGCTTACAACACCCTGCGATATCAGATCGCAATTCCTAGGCCAACTTAGACCTTTTACCATCACGCTGTCACAGGCCGAGCTCGTGGACACACCAAGCAGCCAACAGACCCGAAAACTGTCGACGTCAAGATCACGAGGCCATATAAATACAAGGGGAAGAGGATCTAGAGGAGGACGGGGCACAGGGAGGGGTGACGAGGCCGTGGCCGCAGCTCCGGCCGGCGACAGTCATCGGCGTCGTCAGCCGTTGAGGATGTCATTATCATTCCGGCTACGCAGCCGGAACATTAGTCGGACCGATAGAAATTCTATTTTTCACGGGGAAACACCGGCGATGCGTTTTTTAAACGACTTGGCCGTAGCCGGGCTCGCGGGCTGTTGTGATATGTTGGCCTTGACTGTATTTGTTAGATTGGATTATGTATAAAGCATCCGATCGGGTGGTCACGTGGTGACCTCCAGGGTCGAGACCCCCACTTTTAGTCGATAGATATACACTCAAGCGATTACAATAGGGGCAACGGGGAGAATACAGAGAACACACACAATCAAGTCATCTGAAGTGCCACGCAAGCTTTCCGACAATTAAGAGTCTCATACGCATATATATCTATCGATTGAATACCTATCCAAGTACGGATTGCAAGCGAGCGCTCCCCGATCCCTCGCCGAAGAACAACATGACCGCCAACGCCAATACGATTAAACTCGTTAGCGACGAAGATTGGATCTCTTGGTATAAGACCTTGAAGACTATAGCAATGAACGAAGACCTCTGGGACTACGTTGACCCTACGAAGATGGGGAAACCGGAGATGATATCTACTGCACCAAACCCCCTGGATATTATATACTTCTACAAGAAATCCTCGGCGAGTATGCGCTTAGCCGCTGCCGATACCCTATTGTTATCAATAGATATAATTACAGCTTGAACGGACGATAAAGACCCTACCTTTCCTATTAGAAGTGATATTATTCTTTAAGCCCGGCAGGTTATCGAGCTGACAGAAAAGGGTCTGTAAATATATAATATAATATAGACTAACTATAAGTACCTAAGTAAGTATTATAAAGACTTCTAAATATAAATAAAGACTATAAGGAACTAGATTCTAAATATAGTAGCTAAACCTCTATTTTATACTTATTATATAGTAGAGATAATACTACCTTAATGAGTCTAATCGATCTATAATAAGTTTGCCCTAGCTATAAAAGAATATAAGTAGAAGGCTTACTGAGCATACTGTAAAATACTTAATAAACTACTCTAAGTAAGAATCACAACCTATAAGGCTATAAGCAACTAGCTTATATATTAGAGGAATGCAATTAACAAAGCTAAGGATATTAGCCTTTAAGAGATAACAGAGCCTAACCAGTAGCTCCCAGACTTAACTAAAGCTCTTAGAGCATCACCTATAAAGTTATAGATCAACGTATATAGTATAACCCAGATTAATAAGATTGAAGATAGCATACTGGCAGTCGGTCCTATAATGGCGGATATTCGCCGAGCGATCGGCGGCTAGCAGGAGCCGCCGAAGAAGAATAAACTTGGCTACGGAGCCTTCCTCGGTGGAGGGGGTTTAGAAGAAGGAGAAAATAATTACTCGCCGAGGGATTAGCAAGTGAAGAATAAGAAGAGATTCCGCCAGAGTATTAGAGAGGATAAAGAAGCTAAGTACCCTGCCTGCAACCAACTCTATCTGCTCTTACTATACTACTATATTTTTCCTAAGAAGAAGCCAGGCTGGTTTATATATTGTCCTTATATATTTAAGAAGGTTAACTAGCGGTTTGAGAAGAATGAAGATAACCTAGTTAATCGGATCTGAAAGATCAAGCTGGAAAAGTCCGCGTAACTAAGGCCGGTCGGCTTCTGTAACGTAAATACTGCTCTAGTAGCAGGCGATTACTACCTATTGCAGGACTGTCTTCTCTTAGACTTAGGAGTAATATTATATATCTTTTGAGATACAATAAGAATAAAGAACCTTTAAGCTGCCCAGCTAGAGGACTTCTTCTAGTTAGGTATAGAGTAAATATTAATTAATAGATATAGAGAAGCGACTGTTACCCTAATAGCCGCCGACGGCTCGCTAAAGAGGCTTATACTTTACGACGTTGCCCTATATATATCCCTTACTACTAACCTTATCTCGTTCTCAAAGCTAAGGCAGCGAGGCCTGTAGTGGGATACTAGACTAGGTAATAACTGTCTGAGGAGATTAGATGGGTCCTTCCTCGGGGCTATTGACGAATGGCTTGGGTAATAGGTTCTTAAATAGAGAGAAAAGTTACCGGCCTCGCTAACTGCTCGATGAGAGTATATAGACTGCTTGGCAGCACTTATCGCTAATTGGCTACAGAAGAAACCCTGCTATATATTGTGGACTTATAGGAAACCTCTACTAGGAGATACCCTAATATAGCACCGACGGCTCGGCCATCTAGATTCTAACTCCCTTTATTACCTTATAATAGCCTTAAGGGGTATTAGACTGAAGATAGAAGAGCCCGAGGGACCCTAAAGAATTATAACAGTAGACTGTAATGCCTGCGGTATGGCAAAGGCTCGCCGAGTAATCTACAGGGCTCTACAAGAGGTAACAGCAAGAGCCAAGCTGGAAGATCGAATTGTACTTAACTTCTACTTAATAGCTCAAGGCTATGCAGGCTATATATCGGTCTGGATCTTTATAGATAGAGCAACAGGGTACTTGTGGGATTATTATATAGACAGTTACTTAACGCCCACTATCTATACGGCAATCACTCGCTTCCTTAAGATGCTAGAGGTGTAATACTCTATTAAGGTTAAGGTAATTAAGTGCGACAACGAGATAACCGACATATACCTATAAGTAGCCGAGCTGCTAAGCAAGCGCGGAATACGCACCGAGCCCTCGGCCCCAAATACCCAAGCTTAGAATGGAGGGGCAGAGCGTGTTGCTGCAGTTATTATATAGAAAAGCCGCGCAATACGAGCAGGAGCTAAGTTACCCGAATACCTATAGCCAGAGTCAATTAAGGCAGCAACCTACCTCTATAACCGCACGCCCTCTATGCATAGGAACCGGAAGACCCCGTACAGCTGTTCCACGGCCAATTTCGTACCGACTACTCAGCAAAGCCAGACCTTTCCTACCTTCGAGCCTATAGATATAAAGCTTTTGCTCTAACCGCAGACGCACAGTTGCGAAGAAACCGGCTACAAAGGCAGGCTCTAAGGGCATGGATCGGCTTCCTCGTGGGCTATATATTAAGCAACTCGTTTAGGATCTGGAACCCTTTGCAAAAAGAAGTCTTTACGACTCGAGACGTTACATTCAACGAGCGGCAACTGTTCGACGGGCGCACGGAGAGCCTTCGGGACGACCTGCGGAAATAGAACCTAGAAGCTATTTAGCAACGTATTCAGGAACTGATGGCAATACAAAAAGAAGCCGAGTAATGGTTATCTCAACCACTAGATAAAGAAGCAGATGAAATTCTAAGTAGGGGAGAATATAACTTTTCCAGCGAATACTCGCCGAGCGATCGAGAGACTATTAGTGAAGAGCCTGAAGCTAAAGGGGCGAGTGAATATACTACAGCTAAGTTTGAAGTCCTTCTTACACCACCCCTATTACCGCCGGCTGCGTTCTTCTACGTCTTGGCTGTTAGCCTCGGTATAAAGGGGCATAAGGAGGTAGCCGACTACGAGGAGGTTCGGAAAGAGGCTCTAAAAAGGCACGCCGACCGACTCGCCGACCGACTTAAGGAGGCTCGGAAAGAGGCCTAATAAGGGCACGCCGACCAACCGGCAAAGCAGCAAGTCTTATTTAAGGCTGCATTTCTAGCTGGGAGACTCCAGTTACCGAAATACCGTACAAGCAACCGCCGAGTAGTCTGCAAAAGCCTGGCCAGCTCTAGCAGGCCACCTGACGGGGGAAGTGAAGTCTGCCCTCAAATCACACTAGATGTAGGTAAGCGTGAAACCTAAGGGGATAGGGAGAGCTCTACAAAAACTGTAGGAAAGCGAGAAGCTCCGCGGAATAGGGAGAGCTCTATATCTAAGGGGGAAAGGCAACCTAAGGTTAGTATACCTTGGCGCCTATTGCAGCTACTTCCTAGCTCGCATACAAAGATAGCCAGCCATCTATATAGGGATATACTGCTCGAAGCGGAAAGACTTCACTTATAGAGTTACGCAGAATCACAATTGTGGATCGAAGTTGCTAAGTGTGCGGCGAAGGGTCGCTGAGTGCTCGGCTATTACTGGGTATATATCTACAAGCTCGATAAGCACGGAAGATTCCTAAAGATCAAAGCACGCCTTGTAGTATATAGCGACCAGCAAGCGATCGACAGCCGAGAGACCTACGCAGCGACTCTAGCCGGCATGTTATTTAGGACCCTTGTGGCAATAGCAAACCGATTCGACTACGATATATTGCAATATAATGCAGTTAACGCCTTCGTATACGCGAAACTCGATGAAGAGATTTATATGGAAATGCCTAGAGGCTATCAGAAGCCAGGGATAATCCTGAAGCTGCAGAAAGCCCTCTATAGTCTCAGACGATTGCCTCTTCTGTGGCAAAAGCACTTTGAGAAGGGCTTGCTGCTAGCGGGCTTTCGCCGAGTGCCCGGCGAGGACTGCTGCTGGCTTTATGGAGATATTATCTTCTTCTTCTACGTAGACGACTGCATCCTCTGCTTTCCTAGGCAGGTTAAACCCCAAGCAATAGCACTAATAGAAGACCTATAGAAGACCTATCATCTAGAAGGAGGCAAGCCCCTGTAGTAGTTCCTAGGGATCGAGGTAATCCAAGATCGAGGAAACTGTCGCCTGTAGCTCTTACAGTCCTCCTATATCGATAAGATGCGCCGACTGCTTGCCAATCACCCGCCGAGACTACAAGCAATAACTCCAATAATATAGAAAGAACTGTTGCCCTACGACGAGATCGCTAGCCCAGGAAGTATCAACCTTTACTAACACAAAGTCAGAACAATCATATACGCGGCTGTAATAACCCAACCGGATATAGCCTTTATAGCAAGCCAGTTAGCTAGGTTTAACTAGAACCCAGGGCTATAGCACTATTAAGCAGCCGATCGGGCCCTATGGTATCTCATCGAAACGCGCGGCCTTTCACTCGAATACGGCACGATCCCCGAATGCAAAGAAGATAGCTTATAAGTGGCTTTTGATGTAAGTTTTGCAGACAATTCAGCGGACCGTCGGAGCTTACAAGCCTTCATCATAAAGCTATTCGGAGGGATTATATTATAGAGAGCGAATAAATAAGATATAGTTACAACGTTAACTACGGAAGTGGAGCTCCTAGTGCTATCCCAAGCAGCTAAAGAAGCCCTCTTTACTAGCAGACTTATCTCTGCACTGAACGTCAACTTATCTTTGCTAACTGCTCGCCAAGCGGTCGCCTTTTCTACGAGAGTTACGATTAAATGCGATAATAAGCAGACTATCCGATTAGTCATCGCAGAGCTAGTGCAGCTATATATGAAGCTAAGGTATGTTGATATTTACAATTACTGGCTTAGGCAGGAGATATTAGAAGAAAGGATTAAAGTAATCTACATCCCATTAACGTAACTGCTCGCCGACGGCTTGATAAAAAGCCTGCCGGGAGAGGCATTTGGCAAATTCACCCAGCAACTCAAGCTAGCCGATCTCTCCGATCAATTGGAACAACTAAGGAAGGATGAAGAGCGCAGCTTGACGGCGATGCCCTCAAGCTGAAGGGGCGTATTAGATTGGATCATGTATAAAGCATCCGATCGGGTGGTCACGTGGTGACCTCCAGGGTCGAGACCCCCACTTTTAGTCGACAGACATACACTCAAGCGATCACAATAGGGGCAACGGGGAGAACACAGAGAACACACACAATCAAGTCATCTGAAGTGCCACGCAAGCTTTCCGACAGTATTGGCTTGATGTTATTCGCGTTCTCTGACTTATACTGTAATTTTGGTGTGGCGTGGAGTATTTGCTGAATGCGGTTAAAAAATTACATGGTTATGTGACAGTTATGTGATCAATACAGCCCGGATAGCAATATCATACAGCCCGAATAGTACTAACGTTCTCTACAAGCGAGTGTCCTATACAAGCGAGTGTCCCACGAGGATTTACACCTTAAATCGTGATTTTTAAATAGCTTTTAAAAGACCAAACTAAGCCTAAAATAGCTAAAATTTAAAAGGTAAGCTAATTATACTAAGATATATACAGAAAAAAAAGTCACAGAAATCCTAACCTTTAGGAACTTTATAAACCTTAAAGAGTGGGTCTATTTGTATCTTTTTTCAGGTTTTTTTCAGTTTTTAATATTAAAAAAATTACTGAATTTTTGTGAATTTTTATCTCTATACATTTTATATTAATTAACTTATATCTAAAATCTCGGTTATTTTAAGATGAATTTAAACTTTTAGTAACTATTAAGAAAACTGCAATTTAAGGTGTAAATACCTAGTGGGACACTCACTTGTGTGGGACACTCGCTTGTGGAGAACGTTACTCAAATTTAAAGTTTGCCCTTTTAGCTGTAACGTAAATCATCACTCCGCAGCGCACTTTTCTGGAGACTCCAACTACTAACCCCAGCAACACTACAAAAAAAAAGTTAAATTAAGTAACTCTACTCAAAATCCGAAGAACTATCTACATCTCTAGCCTCTGAACAGGTTCTTGCGTTATGGCCGGGTTTGCGGCAAATACCACAGAACCGCGCGTCCGTCTTGCGCCGCTTTGAGGACCCCTCCCCCGCACCTTCATTGCGTTCTTCCTGCTCAGTAACACCCTTTCCCACTAAAAGCTGGCTGGCTTCCTCACCGGTAAGAGGTCCTGAATCTTGCAGTCGGGTCCTTTTAGCCCTCCGGCGCTTCGAGAGGGCTTCATTTGCCTCTCGAAGTGCCTTGACCTCACCCGTCAGAAGCGTTAGCTGGTGGCTATTTGCTACTACAGCCTTTATTAACTGGTCGACAGAGTTTAAAATTGGCGTTGGGGAGCTTCCTTGGTGTCTAGTCATCTGATCCTTAATGAGAGTCGACTGCAAAACGGCCTCAGCAGCAGTCTGGGGTGTCTGGGAGACCCAAGGTTGAGGCAGGCCGTTAGAGGTCCCGGGGGGTGTTGGCGTCTGCAACTTAACATCTAGCTTCGAAATTACAGCATTCGGGTTGAAAGGGACTAAACCAGCCCCTCGGAAGCCGCCCTTGACGTTTTGTTCTGTAAAAACCGCTTCAAAGGCAGCCTGGAATGCAGGGAAGAAGTCGTCCTTGGTGATGTGTGTAATATTGGCCCGGACAAGGAACGAGATCTGGGCGCCATACGCCTTCTTCAAAGGGCCAAAAATACCAACATCAAGCGGCTGGGTCAAGTGCGAGGAATGAGACGGCAGACAGAGTGGTACGATGTTGTTGGCCTTGCAGTATTCGTTGAATTCGGCGTTGATGTGGCTCTCGTGGCCGTCGAGCACAAGCATCCGATATCGACCCTGTTGACGGGCCCTTGTATGCTGATCAAAGTGCTGGAGCCATTCGAGGCCCGTATCGTGGTCGGTCCAGCCGTTTTGGGTTGTTTTAACAACCCAGTTGCTTGGAATGTGGCCGCTGGAGTACCAGGCGGTAAGGTGGAATCGGCCTGTAATATAGAGAAAAGGCGGCACCACATGGCCATCTGCCGCAACACTGCAAATTGCCGTTGCCCATTCTCGATTGCCAGGCTGAATAGCCTTTGGCCTACCGATTCGCTCCGAGCGTGTAACAACCATCCCCGCGCGGATCATGCCCATCATAAAGCCGGTCTCATCGAAGTTGTAGAAATCGCAGTCTTGGATGCCGTACTTCGCACGCATATTGACCACCAAACGGAACCACGCGTCCAACACGTGGGGATCTTCTTGCAAGGCCCTCTGATAGTCGTAGGGACGAGAGAAACGCGTACAGAGCTCTGGTCGTCGTGCGACGAAGCGGTCGGTCCAGCATTTCCCAACGCATCGCGCGCCACGCTTAGCTATCAGAAGATCGGCCATATCTTGCACATCAGCCCTCCGGGGCGAAAATCCTCTTGAATCTAGATCAAGTACATATTGAATAATAGCATCCTCTTCGGCAGTTGTCAAAGTCGGCTTGCCGTTAGTCTTGTCGGCCTTTGAAGGCTTGCCGGCCATTCTTCGTCGGATTGTAGTTGTAGGGACATTGTAGAACTTTGCCGCGCGACGGATACTAAAACGCGGGTTGGATTGAACTGCATTGATCGCTAGTACTACCCGACGCTCTTTTGAGAGGTCCTGCATTGGTTTGGTGGAAAAAACGCGTCTTGAAATTGAAGGTAATGGTAGTGGGAAAAGTGCGCCGCGGAGTGATGATCTACGTTATAGTATGAGTATTGCACTTGCTTATAGAGTACGTTAATATAAATTAATATTTAAATAATGAAAGAAAAGGAATTTTAGTAATAATTAAAGTCTTAAAAAAAGGGATTTATTTTCTAAGTAAATATAAGAAAGAAAAATAGAAAATATATACTAAATTAATCCTCTAGAAAAATATCTTTCAATTCCTTCCCATTCTCCTTAAACCAATTCTTTAATAAAAGAATCTTTCTAACTAATTCTGGAGCTAGTCTATTTCTAGACTTAGTAATCACATTATTACTAATAGAAAACTGACTTTTTATAGCAGCAGAAGTAGCTGGATGTGAAGGGCTGGATAGGAGTTTATTTAATAGGCTGTTGCTGTAGAATTATCTATCTAAAGCTAAAGAGAAGAAGAAGAAAGAAAAGGAGGAAGCTGCTTTCTCACTGCTAATATACTATATGGTTGCCCAGGTGATATTAATTAGTGGGTTCCGGCATAGTATAACAGTCGGGTCTAACCTAAGGATATAGGATAGGTCCGAGGTGTAGGGTATATAATTAAGTAGATTAAGATATTATAGTAGTAATATAGGTTATAGTCTGGTAATAGTAGAATAGTAGATTTAATATAACTAAGTATATTAATAGCTAGTAAGGCTATTTATCTATAAAATGCTAAAAGAGTGTTTATATACTAGTAGTATTAATATAGGCTTATTAGTAAGAGTAAGTCTAATTTTATAGCTTATTCTGGGGAAGTAAGTTATATATTTGGCTTACTTATATAGGGTAAGTTTGGGATTGTATTAGGTAAAAAAGTAGGTATATTATAGTTCTGCTAGTTATAACTACTGATCTTAACCTGGGCTGTAATATAATATCTTTCTTTCTATTAGTTATATCTTATAGCTATATTTAAAACTATTTCTATATATATATTAATATATTTTTAACTTATTTTTTTAATTATTTTAATATATTAATAGGATATTTAGTTAAATTTAAAATATCTTTAAAATTCTATAATATCCTTAAATTTATAGTAAGTAAACTAATTTTAGCTATTTCTATAAAAGAATTTAAGGTTTTAGTTTTTACTATAAACTTATTAGTTTTTATTACTGCTATTAAGAAGTTTAGTTTTAAGGTAATATTATATTCTTACTATATTACCTATAGATATATATATAAGATACTAGATAATAGTTCTAAGAAATATAGTTTTTATACTAATAAGAATCATTCTTATAATAAAATTAGTATTTCTTTTTATTTATATAAGTCTTAGGTTTAATTTTATTATTTTTCTTATTAAAATAAGAATAGTAACTTAGGTTATTTTTAAGGTAAAGTACCTTAGTAATAAGAAGTTAGAGTTAGAGGAGGAGTTCTTTAAGAAGTAGGCTGTTTTTTAGGCTGCTTAGGCTAAGTTTAACTAATTTCTAGACCTTTTAGAGTGCACTTACTGCTAGTATTAGTCTTTAGTTACTTAGGGGCTAAGATAACTTATTATAGCTTAGAGTTTTAGAGGAGTTATATAACAGTTGGATTTAACCTAAGAATATAGAGTAGGTCTAAGGTATAGAATATATAATTAAGTAGATTAGGATATTATAGTAAGTAATATAAATTATAATTTAATAATAGTAGAATAGTAGATTTAATATAACTAAGTATATTAATAGCTAGTAAGGCTATCTATTTATAAAAGTATTAAAAGAGTATTTATATACTAGTAGTATTAATATAAACTTATTAAGTAAGAGTAAATCTAATCTTATAGCTTATTTTAAGGAAGTAAGTTATATATTTAGATTTATTTATATAAGATAAGTTTGGGATTTGTATTAAGTAAAAAAGTAAGTATATTATAATTTTACTAATTATAACTGCCTAGTCTTAATCTAAGCTGTAATATAATATCTCCCCTTTTATTAGTTATATTTTATAGCTATATTTAAAACTATCTCTTATATATATATTAGTATAT
>NW_025764545.1:0-37901 GCF_021365365.1 Ilyonectria robusta | reverse complement strand
TCTTAGGTAAAGATAGTTAAGTTTTATACTACTATCTATTAGTATAGTATACTAATATCTCTTAATTTATATCTAAATTTCAAGTAATTTATTTTTATACTTTCTATAATATATAAAGCTTCTTTCTAGAATTTTACTTCTTTTATTAGCTTATTTATTACTTTATTATAGAGTAAGAATAGTTTTTTATCTGTATTTAAACTACCTTTATTATTCTTAATTTTTAGCTTATCTACTAGTTTATTATTAAAAGTTAAATTATTATTATATATTTTCTAAAAGTAATTATTAAATAGTCTTCTTTTTCTAGTTATATATTATATATCTCTAATATAATTTATTATAAATACTTTCTTTATATATTATTAGGTATAGAAAATAGGTATATTTTTTTTATTCTTTAGGAGTAAAAAGAGTTTTTTTTATTTTATAGCATTCTTTTTACTATATTCTTCTTATATTTATACTTCTTACTTAATATTATATTATTTTCTTTAGTTTAGTTATTATCTTTTCTTATTTTATTATTTTAAGCTAGCTTTTAATTTCTCTTTATTATATATTATTATTAGATAATTTATTATATATAGCTTATCCTACTAAAAGTATCTTTACTCTTCTTATATTTAGTACTAAAATATATCTTAGTTTTTATATAGATTTAGTATTTCTAATATTAGCAGTTTTAAGAATCTTATAATTCTTATAGATATTATTATAGGAATCTATTTATCTTAGCTTTTAAGGTAGTAATATAGTACTTTAAGTAGCTATAGATATTCTTATAGTACTTTATATTATTCTTTATATATAGTTAGGTAATTGGGATTTCTAGTAGCCTTAGGGGGTAATAATTATAAATTTATTTATTTTTTATATAATAGTAATATTATAGGTAGTAATATAAAATTATAAGATCTAGTTATATTTTTCTATATTAAGGTAGAGAATAGAGTTATCCTTAAATTCTCCTCTAGATTTTACTATATAATTTTTAGCTTTATATCTTATTATTATATAAAGGTAAATAGATTTATACTTTTAATATCTTATTATTTTTATATAAGCTATTAGTATATAGCTTCTTTAATTTCTTATTATTATTTATCTTACTTATTAAGTATAGCTTTATCTTATTATAGTTTTTCTATAGCTATTTAATTTATTTCTTTTAGGGTACTAAGTATATATTTCTCTATATAGAAGTTTAGTTTTTTTTATTACTAGGATTAAAGTATTTATTCTTAATATTATAGTCCTCTAGCTATTTATTAGGGATGTTATTTTAAGTGTTTAGTATTTTTAATATTCCTCTTTAATAGATTTCTAGCTTCTTTTCTTATTATACTATAATTATAATTTTTATTATTTCTACTAATAGTTAGATTATTATAGATTCTAATATTAATATCTATTTTTCTAAGTTTCTTTCTTTATTAGTTTTTAAAGTAAGTTTCTTTTAGTAAGGTACTTTTACTTCTTTTTTAAATAAGTATTATTCTTAGCTAGGTAGGTATATAAGCTAGCTTAAATTAAAGTATTTATATATACCTTAGGTTATAGTAATTATTTGTATTTATACTACTATTTCGAGTTTCTTCTATTTCTAAATAGTATTTAATAATTATTATTTAATAGGTATAGGTTAGAATTATTATTCTTTCTTAGACTTATAGTATTCTTATATAAAATATCCTTTCTTATTGCAATTATAATATATAATATTCTTCTTATTTTAAGGCTATTTTTATATAACTTTAAGTTTTATAGGTTTAGTATATATTTTCTAAGAGGTATTTCTATAAAAATTACTCTAGTAGCTACCTCTTTATTCTTTACTAGATTCTTATTAATTAGAATAGTAAGAATTATATAGAATATTCCGACCTTTTTAATATATTATAGCCTTCTTCTTATATTTTTTATACTATTATTTGTTAATTTTAATAGCTATAATAATATATTTTATAAGGATATTAAATTAGTTAGCTTTATAAAGCTTATTTTTAATCTTATTCTTTAGCTTTTAGTAGAATATTTTTATAAGTATTTTATTCTTTTAATTTAACTTAAAGGTAACTTATTAAAGTATAATAATATAGGTAGTAGTAAAGTAAACTTACTTAAGTATATAGATTTTTATAGCTACCTATTTTTCTTTATTAACTATTTTAAATATATTTTTAAAGGCTATTTTAAAGTTCTTTTAGTCTATAAATAAGTTAATTATATCTTAATTTTAATTAGCTTTATTATTATTAAAAAAGTCTTTAAGAATAAATTTAAATTAATTTTTAATATTACTAGCTATTAAATTACTTATAAATAGTAGTTATAATTCTATAGATACTAACTATTATAGATACTACTAGAAGTACCCTTTTATCCTAATAATAAAAAATATAATATCACTAGGTATTCCATTAAACTTCTTAAGTAGTAGTAATTTTATTACTTTCCCTGAGTTGCATTTAGTATTCATAGCAACTGCTGCTAATGCATTCTACACTTGCTGCTATAGAGTGCGGACTAGGTTGCTCAGGCGCTCTACCTTAGCGGCCATGTTGGCGTTGTTCGCCGGCGCATTGTAGGCTGGTGGCGCAGGTGCATTACTTGGAGTAGCGGGAGTTTGGTTGGTTCCGGACATCTTGATAGTACGAGATATTGCTCAATAGTTAACGCAAGTAACCATTCTAAACAAGAGCTATCAATATATAACAGTCGTGTCTTCTAACCCGCTGTAGATATAGTCTAGAGTAGGCAGAAAGTAGGTTGCTAGTGGATAAACTATAGGTTTATATTAGTAGAGCAGTTAGGGCGTTACTTATAGAGTAAATATTATATCTAGTAATAGTTAAGTACGATAATACGTAGCGAGTTAAGGTGATTGAGGTAATTAAGTTATATTAATAGCTGAGTAGCTGTCTATAGTGAATGTATACTACTCGGTTGTCTATATACTAAGGTAATTAAGGGTAATCACGGTGTAAGTGATCGTAATTACTGGTAATTAGAGGTAATTACGGAGTGATTATGCGTGGCTAAACTATATTCTGTTTCGGGAGGCTAAGAAAAGTGGGGCTGCGCCTGGGGCCTGATGCAGGTCGCGGCCAGGCCGTGACAGTATGGTATCTTTCGTCTCGGAGGAGCTGCTGCTGCCACTGAAATGAAAGCAGCACCCTTCCAGATGGAAAATTCTATAATTTCCGAGGAACTGCGGCGCTGAAAATTCTCCAATAAATATAATGGTATTGAATTCGACAGAGTCTTTGCCGCCGCCTTCTTTACTCTGCCTATGATTTGAGACTTTATTGCTAATAAGCCACCCAATAAACCCAATCTGTAATAATTACAAGAATATTCCATAAAATCCTTTGAAACCCTACGTCCACCACGTGAGAACCGACGCTTCGCGTGTATATGCATAGATAAGGAGCAGATGAGTTGTCCTATGTGGCATTCCCGCGGGAAGGCAACCTGGAACTAAATCAGCATGACTGCCCTCAAAATAACGCCAGACCAATGTCACGGACTTGTTTATGACAACGTTACCATCTCAGAGTTTTGCGCGAAGAACGGGCGCAGAGACCAGAGACGTACAGCGGTCAGTAAGAACAACATCCACATCAGACAAAGACACTCAGCCACGGGGCATCGGTGAGAATCTTAAACTGTCAATCACTCTCCCAGTCGTCTCCGTTCCCATCTGCTGAACAATTGCCCAGAACCTTGTCCACAAGCTCCCGCGTGATACACAGCCTCGGCGCTGCCTTTGCGAAAATCGACTTTCGCTTCGCGAGGTCGTCAGCGGTGGTCTCGGCGCCCTTAAACGTTGACAAGTACTCGGCGACCGTGTGATGCCCGTTCGCCTTCGCGCAATCTGCGGGCGACTGGCCCGAGTTAGAGAGTCGCGGCCACTCGAGAGCATATGGGTTGACGGCGAGGAAGCGGCAAGCGTAGATACGGCCCTTAGATGCCGCGATATGTAGTGCCGTCCGCCCCTCATGGTCGGCATGGGTGAGGAGTCTGCGCATGAAGTCCGAGTTCCTAGACACAAAAGAGACTGGATTTTGAATGTCTCGATAGTGCTCGTCGCCCTCTTTCATAACAGCATCGAGATGCATATCGAATATGTGCCCGACTATTACAGTCATCACAGTCTCGTCGCCGGTCGCCGACGCAATCTCCAGTGCCGTGTGCCCGTCGCCGTCCTCGTCGAGGAAGACCTCGGAACTGACACCCGCGCCGTAGCGGCTTAGGAACGCGCCCATCAGCTTGGCAGCGGGAGATGTCCGATGCGTCTCGTTGCCGAGTCCGGCCAAGTAGTGAAGACAGTTCTTGCCGTCTTCGTCACGGGTCCAGGCCAGGCCGACAGCCCACTTGCTCTCCAGTAGTTCGCATATCTTAAGAAACTTGAAGGATTCGTCCATCCCATACAGGCACGCCATATCGCCCATGGCACCCTTGCACAGCGAATGCCACGGCGATCCGCCCTGCACGCCCTCCTGGGTTGGTGGGCCAGCGTTGTAGTCCAGCAACATTCGCACGTGCTCTACGCTCAAAGCGTGAGCCGCATGATGCATGGCTATCTTTCCCTGTACATCGGGGGCGTTCAGGTCTGCCCCCCTCTCCAGGAGCAGGCGTGCTGTCGTTACGTACTCCTTCACGGAGGAGCTGCATGCGTAGCCGAGGATAGTCTTGCGGCAGTCGCCCTCACCGTCGAGATTGGTGAAGCCATTTGGGGACGCCCCATGCTCGAGCAGCAGACGAAACATGTCGTCCTGACTAGGAAAGAGGCGGCCAAGGATGGGCACGAGGAGGGTGTTGTGCTTAGATATTGAATCGCCATCACCATCGCGAATATCGACCTCCAGGGCCATGGGGATAACAGCGCCTTTCTTCAGCAGTACTGCTGCGACTTGGACTCTGTTTCGCATTGCCGCCTGTGTAATTGGGGGATCACATCCATTGGGAGCCGCGTTGACATCGGCTTTCCATTCCAGGAGATCTGACACCACCTTCAGTACCAACTCCTCGTTTTCCTCGTTATACGGCCGGGACAGCGCAGCCTGGAGAGCAGTGCCGAACCTGCCACCCATAGCGTTAGCACTGGCCCCGTGTTGAAGCAGTAGCTCCACGAGCCGCCCACCAGAGACGTCGTATCGTGCGGCAATCTGTAGCGGTGTGTTCTCACCGGCCCCAGACTCGACCTCAGCACCTGCTGCCAGCAACAGGCTAAGAGCTCCAGGCGAGATCCCAGCGTTGCAAACACGGCCAACAGCGGTCCATGAGTTAGAAGTGACAGTGTTGACGTTTGCTTTGTGTTTGAGGAGCATCTCGACCATGGCCGCTACTTGGTCGCTGTTGAAATAGTTGTCGCAGGCAGCGTGAAGCGCAGTCATCCCGAACGCGGCCAGCAGGTTAGGATCGGCTCCTGCGTCGAGAAGGGTCCTGACAGCGTCGACGCGCATATGGCCGCAAACAACGCCAAGCGGCCAGCCCCATGCCCGCCTAGATGCCCACGTCTTCAAGCCGTGGTCTTCTGGGAAGTGGTTCACGTTAAGGTACCGGATGGCGTCGGTGTTGACCAAGGCTTCGAGGATTGCGGAGTTGAGATCGTTATCCTCCTTGCCCATAGCGGCTAGCAGTAGACACGACCTGCCCCATGAGTCGAGGAGCGTCGGGTCTGCTCCGGCGCCGAGAAGAAATAGCACGAGGTCCTTGTGCGATCCGGAGGAGGCATAAAGAAGGGCCGTGGTTACGAGTTGCCGATCCTTGGGGGAGTCGGGATCCGCAAATGGCATATCCACGTCCCAGCCCATCCTGGCCATCCTGCTGCACACTCCGGTATGTCCCTTCCGCACACCGTCAATCCACAGTAACATCATGTCATTATGTTGCGGCCGGAAGCCTGAGTCGAGTAACATGAGAACTGCAGACTCCGAGTTGCCTCTGAATGACGTTGCTGCCTCTGCAATAGAGAGGCTCTTGGTTGTGGTGATGAGGGACAAAGCGTAGAACAGCAGCATAGCTGTGAAGTGGACAGACAGGATTCTGATCGGGTAACGTGGGAGGATAGGAGAAAGGCCATAAAGGCCGCCTAGCTTGGACATAACCAACATCAGCATCAAACAGTAACTGAAAAGCTTCGCCAGACGGAACAGAATGAAAAATAGATCAGACACGGATGGTAGCGGCAGAAATGGCGAATGGAGTGAGGCTCCTGCCTCAAGTAGTGCCCAAACTGTCTCGGGGAATCCTGAGCGAAGAGCCAGATGAAGAGCAGTCTGTCCCTTGTCGTCGGCGCCATCTAGTTCGACATACTGCCCGAGGAGATCTCTCAGCCGATCGAGGTCGGCCTCTCTCGCGGCAGCGTGCAGTTCGACATTGTGGCTAGGGCGTCGGAGGAGACGGCGACAGAGCTGCACCGTCGTGAAGCGGCTCAGGGGACTAAAGAAGATGTCCCGACGACAGGTATTCATAGGCATGACAGTTAGGGAGACGCCTCCAGGCCGAAAGACTGGGGAACTTCGCCATATGTTGATAACCCGAGTCAAAGAGTCGGTAGCCCGTTGAAAGCTTGCGTAATCCATCCTATCTCAGCCCCTCGGATCAATTCTCCAATTACGCCAATCGGGAGTAAAATAATCCGCCTGATTCTAAAGCTTCCTTCGAAACCGACTGGTTCCGGCCTTATTGTACCTGCTGATGCCCATTGCTGCCCAACTGATACCGCCATCGACCTTTAAGCCTTACTGATCCTACTCCAGTACTGGTAACGGGAGCAATCAATAGCCCTGTGCGTGCTCCGACCTTCTACTACGTAAGCCCGCAGAGAAAGATGGACTGGGGCATGGTTGCGGCCATCGTTGCCATAGTAACCATTCCGCTTTACGCTTCTCCGCTCTTGCTCAAACCCGCCTTTCATCTGGTGTGCGAGTATGTGATCCGAATCCTCTATCGAAGGGCGATGTGCGGGAGGATCAGGTGGCAAGATCTCCCAAGCCAACAGCGCCTCACAGTTGCCACTTCACACTCCGAATGGTTCCGGCGATCTAGGTTTGCCGGTACACCAGGAGTTCCGAATCCCGGCGGTTCGAGCAATGCAGAAATTCTCAACTTTTTTCGACATGTGTGGCATACTGCGCCTCGACTGGGGGAACGACCCCGGTACCTAAAGCTCGAGAGACAGTACCTGGGCATCGATGCAAACGCCCTGATAGTGGCCCTCATGCTGGACGAGAGGGCAGTATCATTCGTTTTCTCGGCGAGCGAGCCTCATCATGTCGTCGAAGGTAGCACTTCCACCGTTCGATATGCACGCGGATCGACGGAGGGCATCTTTCGCCATCACGAGACCAATGGTGGCGATGATGCGTACATCCTCGGCCGTCTTTACCGCTTTCCTCTCCCCCCAGTTGTCCAAAATAGATTCCACGGCCTGTCCAAGGACGACCTCCTCCACATCTCCCAGGGCTACCCACCGTTCTATCGCAGCACATTCAAGGCCCGCTCCGGCGTTGATGTTGCCCACCCGGTCCGCGAAGAGCGGGATGCAACTCGCGCTGGCTGGGTCGTTGCCATCGGCTTCTCTTCCGATCCACCGATCCACCTGTATAACAATAGGTTCATGCCTCAGTACGAAGAAGCATGCTGCCGGGTTCTCCATGTACTCGAAGACATCCTCGTCCCGGCGTTTAAGGATCATCAAGGTGTAGGACTGATGTTACGAAACGCCGTAGAAGGTGTCAAAAACATGAACCGCGCCAGGACAGGAAGCGTCCTTTTGCGTCGCATTCATATTGCCGTCTTTGGTAGCGGTAATGATTTTGGCAACATCGGGGTCGATCTAAACGCCAGAGACATTCGTTTGATTTTGGACCTGTTCAACTCTTACAGTAGGGGTGAACTGAGCGACCCCGAGCGTTCTGAGATGGAGAGGATCGTACCTGAGGCGCTGAAGGCCGCCGTAACGGGCGTCTACACGTGGTGGCAATATGTAAATAACCAAGGCCATGCCATTCCCGAGTGGCTCCTAGACGAGAGAATACAGCTGTGCCCGATATGGCTCCAGGACTGGGAGGAAGAGATAGGACTATAAATGCCGAGCTTATTGGAGGTAGTTATAGGGATTAACGAGCTACATGGTGTACCTATCAAACCACTTCTTGAACCAAGCAGACACACAGTGGCACAGGAAGACTAAATACATGCCTAGTAAAACGAGATCCGATTTAGAACACCAGGGCTATTGTAATCGCAAGGCTGAAAAGAGTCGCACTTGCATGTAATTCACAGCAGTTAATTCAGCATCTAAAATTTACATCTAGGCCATTATTTGCAAAGATCATGGATTTTTTGTATTCGCCGAGATTGACAAGCAATGCTTTAACCCTACATGCTTTAATCTTATATCCAAGACTGTAGCCGAGATGATAACTGACTGCTTATTTTTGTTTCAGGCAGTTATAAGAAGAATTAACTGCCTAACCAAGGTATATACATGGCGGCATAGATGACTTAATTAACTCAGATTATCTCAGATATATACCCTTCTTTATCTACTCTCACCTCAAGTCAGAGCCATCGCACACCTTCATCCTGGAATTATTGAGATATGACAAAATCCGGTTTATATTAAATAATGCGGCGATATCCAGAGTCCGCCACCTATATGGAACAGACCTCACACCGAGCGAGTCGTAGGTGCCGCTATTGCACGTCTTGATATCATTTCGTGTGTTGTAAGATTGATAATTTCAGGACCAATTTAATAAATAATTATTGCTTAAGCTTGATTTGATGATCATCTTAAATATCGATATCTACAATATGAATGTAGTATTCTGGCGAGCAAGCATTCATCAAGCCAGAACTACATTTATATTTACAGCTAATGCAAAT
Source organism: Ilyonectria robusta (assembly GCF_021365365.1). NCBI lineage: Eukaryota > Fungi > Ascomycota > Sordariomycetes > Hypocreales > Nectriaceae > Ilyonectria > Ilyonectria robusta. The sequence continues at coordinate 28,997 of NW_025764545.1, read as the reverse complement.
TAATTGCAATTATTAGGCCGTCCCCTCTTGTTGCCAATGCTCGCAACGAATCCTCTGTGTGGATCTCATGTTCGCTAGTAAAGCAAATATATGTAAATTGTCCTAGTACCGGACGTACAACACAGATCACTGACTAGGAGTCTAGTAAAAACACGGAGCCATATCATTGCATGAGAAATATAAAATGAGACTGTCGTTAATGAGCTTATAGAGGTGGAAGAGTAATAGAAGTCCATTTTCGGCTGAACAGGTATGGTTCCGTGCCTCGCGTAGTCGCTTCTAACCACACTGCTATTGCTGAAGGAATTGAGGGCAAACTAGACACGGTGGTGCTACTAGGGCACGATGCGGCATGCTCGCACGGCCAGGTTAACATTTGGGCTCTATACTACGATCTAATTTTGCCTGTAGCTATTTACGATGTACTAGTAGAAAAACATGGCGTGTGGAAGGCTGCCATAGTTTGGAGAACATGCTGGAGCGGAATGTTGATTGTAGTCGGGGCTACCAAGTCCGCGACATCTTCGGCAGTCCCTTCTTCGTTACGAGATCGCGGTCTTTTTTTGGGGATCCAGAGCCTGAAATGGAGCTTGGCGCGGAGCTTTGGAAACCTCGAATGGGATGAATTTTGTTATTTTACGGTAGCCGACCGAATCAAGATGCTTTGGCCGGGGGGCAAATATCGTCCGTCCCAACGAAGGGGAAAATACGGTGTGTGCTTCGCCAACCCGGCCAGAGAGAATACCCATTGGCCATTGAAACGAGTGCCAAGGAAGAGATTGGACTTGAAATACTTCGCAAATAGATTGTAAGATATTCCAGACGAGCAGTTCCACGCTCATCGTGGCATTAAAATGTGAAATGGCGAAGAGCACTGATTTCTAAGAGACCACAGCTGCTACGGACAGGGCTGTGCTTCGCCACAGGTAGCATGGCGGTTATGTCACAGCGAGTTAAAGTAAATGGCCGCGTGTATAATGGCCATAGAATAAGATCCGACCTGACCAGCAATCGCAGATTGCTCGATGCTACCCAGTTGTCTATTTCGGTAGGCCCCACAAGAGGCGGTAGCTACAATGATCCCGTCAGCCTCTTGCACCCTTGCAGTTGCAGATTCTTGCTGCTAACTGTTGCTTTAGTTACTTGCCCTGGGAAAGGAGGGCGAGCCCGTGCATAGGGAGCAGACTTGAGATTCTGTGATTCTGTTCTTAAGAGTTCCCATCTTCTAAATGTAATAGCCAAGACGCCGTATTCTGGTAGAGAAAGTGAAATTTAAGTACTAAACTCACAGTTTTAAAATATATTAACTATTGCCTGCTCTATACTCTATATTGTAGATTTAGATTCTTACTTATCTTCTTACTTATATCTCTATTAATAATACCCTTATTATATTCTAGTTTTAGCTATTTTATTTTTATATTTTTAAAGTAATAATATTACTATTAACGTATTAAAATTTTATCAAGTAAATTTTATTTTAGTTAAATAATTTAATTAATAAGTAGAAAATAAATAGTTAATAACTTTAATAAAATAATATTAAAAGTACTATTTTTTTTATTATAGCTTTATATATTAAATTTAAATTTAAATTATAAAAGATATTATATAAAATATTTTAAAAAGAAATTAAAAAATAAAATAAAAATTATATTATTAAATTTAAAAATAAATAATAAAAGCTATATTTAATATTAAAAATAATAATTAAATAATAAAATTATTACTTATTAATTTCTATTTAAAGTTTTTATTTAATTCTTTTAATTTTAATTTTATTTTAAATAAAAAAATATAAAAAAATAAAATATTTTTTATTATTAAAAAATTAATTTTCTTTTTAATTTTTAATTTTTATTTTATAATAATTAATTTTAAATATAATAAATTTTATTTAAAAAATTCTTATTATTAATAATTTATTATATTTATATTATATAAATAATATTTAATATAATTTTAAATTTTCTTAAATTTTAAAAAATAAATTAAAAAAATACAAATTAATTTTTTTTTTTAAATTTTCTTAAAAGAAAATCTATTTAAATTATTATTATATTATTTATAATATTTAAATAAAAAATAAAAAATTATATTAATTATTTTTAAATATTATTTATTTTTTTATAATAAAAATAAAAATAATAAATAAAAAAATTAATTTTTCAATAGTAATTTTATTTTATATATTTAAATAAAATACTAAATATAGCTTTTATTATTTATTCCTACTATTTAAAATTACTATATAGCTTTAATTTATTTAATAATATTAAATAAAGCTAAAAAAACTAAATATATTTAAATAAAAATAATTATATTTTATAATTTAATAAAAAATATTAATAATATTAATTTAATTTTTTTTTATTTTTTAAAAATATTACTAGAATTTAATATAACCTCTAATTCTAAAAGCTATTATATTATATTAAGTTGATATAGATACTAGCTATATAAAATACTAAAGAGAGGGGATTTAAATAACTTAAATAGGTTATTATAGGCGTTGGAGATCTCGGGGCGTTTCACAGGTCGGGTCGTAGGAGTTTTCAGTACATTCATCAAGATTAGACTGGGTCGAAAAAGTTAGATAGGATTCCGGCAGAGAAGAAAAAAGCAGCTTGAAACCCAAAACTTGGGCCTTGGCAACTGTGACGTGCGCGCAACGAAAATGCAGTAAATTCAAACACTAGGTTCCCTCATCGAGGGACAATACCAGTTTATAAAATAATATTTCCGAGCTCAAGCTTTTGTTGGGTCAGCATATAGACGCCCGATGACATTGCCTTGTGAGAGCCTATCAAGTCCTTCTTTAATTTTGCTGAAGGGTATCTCTTCGAGAAGAGGCTCAATCTCCTTGTTCGCGATCATCTGCAATGATTTCTCAACCTCGCCAATGGATGAACCAGCCGACCCTTTTATTGTGACACCGAGGGCGACCAACTCATGCGTATTCAGCGTAGCTTCTTTTTGCGCAAGACCAACAAGGACGACCTTGCCACCAGGTTCCACCACCTTGGCGGCAGCTGCCGTCGTAGAACCTGCGCCTGCAAATCTATCACTACATCGAACCGTACTCCTGGAAAGCCGTCGAAGCTTTTGGCGCACGCATAGACTCCGGCCTGAGCAGCTGCCACATACTTGCGGTTGTCGCGTTCGATTCCGTACACTTTGGACCCGAAACGAGACGCAATCTGAGCAGCCGATAGACCCAGACCTCCCAGTCCGATTATAGCGATTTTCGAGGACGCAGAAATCTGTCCTTCGACAACGACAGCATGGTACGCTGTGGCAACAGCGTCGGTAGCCACAGCCGCTTGAGCAAATGTGACTCCCTCGGGGATACGCAATGTCTTTGACTCGAAAATTGCTGCGTATTGTGCAAATCCACCATCGTAGCCAATGCCGGCTGTGGTGGTCACATCACCGAAAGTCATGGGGTGCTCAATGCCGATTATGGAAACGACCGGGTCTCCAACGTTGAACTTGGTCACGTCTGCACCGATCCCGACAACGACACCGGCAATTTCGTGACCCAAGATAATAGGCCGTTTCCAGAAGAAAGTATCGTCCAGTCCAGATGCTATGTTGCAGTCGGTGTGGCAGAGACCGGTCGCCTTGATCTCGACGAGGACTTGGTTTTTGTCGGGGACGGGGACTGGAACCTCCTTGTATTCCAGTCCTTTGGAAGGATGAGTAAATTGGTAGGCTTTCATGGTCGAAGGCATCTCTGTCGTAAATAGAGGTAGGGTTGGGTTTCTTTAGTGTGAAGCTTGACGGAGTGTGAAATTGGTAACGGACATCAGCTATAAATGTACCTTACTGTTGGAACTGGCTCAACTGTGAAAATGAATGCTATTATGAGATTGATTTGTCGAGGGCATCAACTCCGCCCTTAATCATCAGATTTGCCGGAAGTCTTAGGTAAATCTTCCGTATTGATTCTGGATAGTCTGAGCTCGTGATGTGTCCCGAGGGAGGTTCAGAGGCTAGCAAATTGATCCCGTGTCCTTGTTTCGGCACACGGAATGTTTGTGCCGCTTAGGTAACGAGTTTATTACTGGCTAGAACACACCTCTTTCGTCTCGAAGTGGAAATAGCGGGAGCGGCAGATTCGGTGTTTCCCCGAACGCGGGGAGTGAGGGGATAGCGTCTGAGCTAGGGAACTTGCTGTGGGGTGATAGATCGGACTATCGGCGATCGCGTGCGCCATCAAAGGCGAAGGCGGCGAAATAGATTTGTCCGACGGCCTCGTTCAATAATTGATGATGACGTTATATTTCCGAGTTATGAAGGGCTTTCTAATAGCTATATTAGAGAACCTTGAGAAGTAAATGGTTGGATATCCGGTTCATATCTACTCGACACCACTCCCTCTTACACCAGTCGTTCAACCACTCTTCACAATCCTCAGATAACAAGTCCTTAGCAAACAAGGTATCAAGGCCAAGGAAATTACGATGGCGACCTTTCAGACGGCTCAGACCCTTTTCACTTCGGTTGACGGTGTGAAGATTGCGTACCGGCGATTTGGAAAGCAGAGTGTCTTTCCGTTGTTGTACCTCAACCATCTACGGGGTTCGATGGATACCCTCGACCCTCTTCTTTTCAATACCATTGCCAAAAACCGGGAGGTCATTATATATGACAGTTTCGGTATTGGCCACAGCGAAGGAACCGTACCTGAGTCCACTTCGGCCATGTCCTCTATTGCTGCCAAATTTCTGGCGGCCATCGGAGTTGCCCAGGCAGATGTTATGGGCTTCTCAATGGGTGGTGGTGTTGCGCAAAGCCTGGCCTGGGACTACCCCCAGCTGGTCCACAAGCTGGTCCTGGCTGGTACACAATCCGCCATTGGGGACGGGGTGGTTCTACCCCCGCGGGAAGTGCTTGAGAGCGCCGGTGCCAATAACGATGAACCTCCAACCATGGAGGACATGTTTCGCTTGTTCTTCTACCCATCCGACTCAAGCCTGGCGCTTGGGCAAGCATGGTGGAAGAGGATTCATGAACGACAAGTAGAGGGAGAAGGGCGCAGGGAATATCTTGTGGGACAAGGAGCACGATCACAGCTAACAGCCATTTTCGCCTTCACTGTCGATCTCGGCAACTTCGACCGGCTCCAAGATATCAAGGCCCCAACATTGGTTACGAACGGCCACAGCGACATCATGTCACCCACTCCAAACAGCTTTATTCTGCAACAAAGAATCAAGAACGCCCAACTTATTATCTATCCCGATTCGGGGCACGGACACCTCTTCCAAGTGCCGGAACTCTACGCACAGCATCTCGAACTCTTTTTGAGCGGTCCATAGAGAGCTTGGCTTGAAGTTGACGATCGCTACGGAGACTCAAATATAGCCGGTTTAAATGGCACAATCCTTCAGGCATAAGACCTTTCCCTCTTGATACTGCGATACTGCGATACTACAGCCTACATGTATAGCGAGCTAGAAACAAATCCACTGTGCCACGACCCACATGCAATCGCTTTTTTCTCCATTCCACATTACCGTATCGACTAGTAAAGTGGCGCATTAAACCTTTATATTCGAGCTATCAAAGACACTCTAACTCTCAATATCCCAATCACGAGAGTCGTGGTAGTATAGGAATATAAGTTATCAGCTTACATCAGCGAATTAGGCCAGTACTACCCACATGCATGTGCCGGGCTTGACATCGGGGCTCCTGCGGCGCCGTTCGGTTAGTAATTTTCAATAGGATACGGCACGACGGGGGGGTCCAAGTATATAAGTAATCTTCTAGGCCTACTTTTATGCCAGCAGTGTCCAGCTGATATCGGATTTCTGGGTATTTCCTCCAGTCCTTGTCATGGTCGCCATTCTGCTCTAGCCTCCTTTCCTCTTCCGTGAAGAATTTATGGCTGTTATATACAACCGTTTCGACAGCTTGAGCTTCCAGAGGCTATGGATCGCTATGGAGATGTCATGTAGGAAGTGACTTGACTTGGTCCATAGTTGGTGCCAATGCCTCAGACGTAGACTACTCTGACAGTGCGATGCAGTAGCAAGGCAACACTACAGCGGCCAATTTCCTCACCCGACACCAAAAGTGTCAGACAATGCAGTTCTCTTCAACATACTTAACTATTATGGGCCTGATAAGTGGTATTTAATTAAAGACCCGATACCCTCCTCTTCTGCTGTAGAACAGCGGTGAGAGAGATCCAGGGTTTCCCTTTCTGTTTGAGCTCTTCACCAGTGCTTAGCGGTGTCATCCAGCTGCGGCACCACGTCTGGGATGTTGTCTCGCCGATTCTGGTCGTCTAAAATGGCCATCTTACGTAGTAGGTCGATTTACCAAGTATAGAAACCCCGAAGCCGGCGGGAAACTTATAAATCACAAAAAGAACTCGGGCGGCCAATTGCCCGAGACCCCGAACCCGCTATCAAGACTCCGCAAAACATACAACCCCGCTTTCAAGCCCCATTATGTTTGCGGACTTTGGCTAAATTTGTCATCTTGATAGTCAGAGATAATCAGACCAGCGATGACGATGCCAAGAACTCTAGGTCGGCTGTCCCTTCCCCTGGGTGGATATGGTAATGGTTATATAAGAAGTAGGACCAAGGTTGCAAATGAGACAATGTATTAGGCTCCCAAGTTGCAAAAAAGCACCTGTCTTCCACTTCCATCTACTTATTTGTGCCCGCTCCATTCGCTCAACTACCATCATGGCCCTCCCGAAGACCATGCAGGCCCTAAAGTCTGCTAAAGATCATAAAGCCGGCCTGTTCGACGTTCCCCTTCCTGTCCCTGCCCGTGGAGAAGTTCTTGTGAGAACCAAGGCAGTTGCACTGAATCCATCCGACTGGAAGGCCATCACTTGGATGGACACGCTCAACTTCACGATCGGATGCGACTACGCGGGCATTGTTGAAGCAGTCGGCGAAGGAGTCGAGAAGGACTGGAAGAAGGGCGACCGCATCGCCGGCATGGCAAACGGCAACAACCCTCTCCACTTGGACGGCGGAGCATTCGCTGAGTACATTGTTGTGAAGGGAGATGTTCAAATCAAGATCCCGGACAATATCGCGTTTGAAGAGGCAGCTACGCTGGGTGTTGGAACCGCCACCGTCGGACAAGGTCTGTATCAGAAGATGAAGCTTCCATTGCCGACTGCCCCAGCCAAGGAGAAATTCCCTATTTTGATCTATGGAGGGAGCACGGCGACTGGGATCCTGGGAATTCAGTTTGCGAAGCTGTAAGTAGACATCCCTCGTCGATATATCGCTACGAGGTCACACTCTACGCCCTTACCACCTTGCCGTGGCCGAGAAATGGCTAACCTATATATATAGCTCGGGACTTGAAGTCATCACAACCTGCTCGCCTCGAAACTTCGACTATGTCAAGGAGCACGGCGCAGATCACGTCTTCGACTACAACTCCCCGACCTGTGGCAGTGAAATCCGGGAGCTGACAAAGAACCGCCTCTTTTATGCCTGGGACTGTTTCGCTGAGAGCCCGTCCCCCAAAGTCTGCTCGGATGCACTTTCCACTGAGAAGAACCCCTCTGGTGAGCAGCCCATATACGGAAGCCTCGCGATGGAAGGTTCAGGGCGAGACGACGTCACGTCTGTGACTTCCATGGCCTATACCATCTTCGCAGAGCCATTCGAGAGAGGGCCATTTTACATTCCCCCGAGCCAAGAAGACTTCGAGTTTGCCAAGGAATTCATGACCTTGATCGATCAACTTCTGGCTGACGGTAGCTTTAAACCGCACCGGGTGGAGCTGAGGAGTGGTGGGATTGCGGCAATTCCAGAAGGGATAGAAGATTTGAAGAACTACAAGGTTAGTGGAAAAAAGCTCGTTTACCCTGTAGAATAGGTAGAAGAGAGTTACATAGCTTAGTATGACTCAATTTGTTGCATTTACTAAGTTGCTGGCCATCAGCCCGGAATTTGACTGCAAGGACCAGCGAGCGACCTCATAATTATTAGCCAACAGAGCCCAGGTTTGAGGAGCTCGGCACCTTTGAGCAGACTGAACTTAACATCGCTCACATCATGGAGGAGTATCGCTACGTGACAACTAAGCGATCCCGAAGCGCTTTTCGGGGAACACTGGGACATGTTTTCCATCAAAGAATTATATTTGGTTTTTTTTTTTTTTTTTTTAGCTCTACTCAATATCATCAGATAGATCAAAGCCATACAGTAAATCTCAAACAGTAGGAATACACAATAAGTGCTACACCCAGCACCAGAAGAAACAGTAGCTGAACAATAAGGTTGTTGCCCACCGGTCTCTGCCTGAAGCTTCCATTCAACCCCTCTGACTTCAACCCTATTGTCTGCAGTCAACGGCCTTGAGATAGTAACCTTATTCCGAGTAATAGGATATAAGGGAGACTGACGTCTCCCATCGTCAAGGGACCAACTTCCCTTCTAACACTCATCCCATCGTCAAAGAATTATATGCAATTGCGAAAAGATCCTTAAACCATTCAAATCTCATCTAAGCGCACTGAAGTAGGAGGTGCGTAAATTGTCGGCTGCAATTCGTGTAACTACACCACGTAGTAGACTGTCTGTTACAATTCATGTGCTCTTTATGCCCTCACTACCACGATGTTTGATTTGCCATCCGCCGTACGAACAGAAAGCAATCGAGAGGGTCAATCTTGATAGAGAATAGTCGGACCATGAAAGTGGTGCCGTCCGTAGAACACCCAATTTGCAAGACCTAGAAATAGGACAACTCCAATTATCACGATGTTGTAATCTAGGAAACAGGAGGTAAGTAGAAAGCAAAGACCAAGCAAAGAGAAACCCGGAAACGGACAAGTACTCACTAAATGTAGAAGTTGTGGTTGGATAAAACGACGGGAAGGCAAAAAATACAGTCATTACTGACGTGAAGATAACGACATATACATTCAAGATCCAGCCAAGCCAAGAAGGCAGTCGGAAAGTTCGATCTGATGGGAGATAAATAGTTGACCGCTTACGATACAGTAATAACCCGGAGGGGATGAGATAAGTGATCTGGCCGAAGGATACAGTTGAATTTAGGATCGCGTTAAATGCTGATGTTGTAGTTTGAATTAGCTGCCTGATATATATCATTGGGCTAAGGACTACATGTGTCTCTGCTTTGCCAAAAGAAATTTGAAATCTGTTTAAGCAAAGACAAAACTTACCGACAGAAGAGGCTAGAAATAGACAGCCAAACAAAGTGACGATGAACCAGTCGAAGAGTAGTGCATTAAGAGGGGCTTCAAGCCAAGGGTTGGTGCTGGCCAGCAGTTTTGATCCCACCATGGCATTGTCTCTGGCAAACGCCACCGTGAGGCGAGAGGTTGTTTGATAAATTGCATTCGTCATAAACCAGGCGAGCACGATCCCAGCGATTGAGAACGCAGCCGTGCCGGTGAGGGATCGCAAGGCTTGAGACCAAACCTCAAAGGTGACGAAACTACCATTCTCGACGTTAGCTCGGCTCCGCATCTGGCCATTGCTCAGAGGAGTATTGTGAACTTAATAGGCGGTACTGACCCTGAGGCATTGAGGATGGAATCCAGATCAGAGATACCATACAGCAAGGCTGTAGTGAAAGAAAAGGCGGTCACAAAACCGACGCATACAGCGCAGATAAGAGCTATGGGGACAGATCTTCGTGGCTTCTCAGCCTCTTCCACCAGGTGCAACGAGGCGTCCAGGCCTCCAAATAGGAAGCAAGTATTGGACAGGCTGGTTAGGAAGCAAATACCGTCCCCCCAGCCTGTGTAATTCAGGAAGGCAGTCCAAACGAAACTGTCAGGCTGTTTCGGCGACGACCGAACCAGAACAGTCACGAAACATCCTACGAATAGACTCAAGGAGAAGAAAACTGAGATCCCAGGAGTCAGCTAGCTTGCCCTATATCATCCAGAGCGACAGGATCTCCTTGATAGGAAGGATGAATAGGGAGTTATCTTGCATCCCACATCATGTATCCAGGACGCGCGCTTGATAGCCAAGGCATTGTAGAGCAACGCCGTGGTACTGAAGGCCTCGTATACGAGGAATAGGTGCCACGGATGCGCAACGTAGTTAGCTCTGAGGGCGGAAACAAGCGTGATGATGTTGTAGCTCGTTAGCATCACGGTGGCAGACGCGATGGCCAACCAAGCGACGAGGTTGAACAGACCGCAGATGTACGCGATCAGTTTATGGTACCGCTGTGGTGCCAGGATCGAGGCAAAGTGGTACTGGCCACCGGCAGTGGGATAGACGCTTGTCAGCTCTCCCATGACACAAGCGATGCTCAGGTAGGCCGAAGTACTTATGATCATGCCGTACAGCAAAGTCACCGGGCCGCCCTGGAGCATAGCTGACTGCATACTACCAGAGACTCCTGCCCAGCTATTGCAGGTGTTGAAAGCTATGGCGATCATTGACAGCGGCCCGATGGAAAATTTCTTCGTGCCCTGATTGTTGTCCATAATGGCTTCATCGAAGTAAGACATCAGGCCATCTCCGGTACTTGATCGGCCGGCATCCTCGATAAGGCTGCTATTCTTCACCGTGTAGTTGATGGTACCACTTTCTGCTTTACCTTGTGGCCCGGACCTGGTCAGTAGATCGTTTCTCACCGACGAGGACCATTGATTTAGGCAGGGTAATGAACTCACCTCCGGGAACCCGGTCCTGGCCTGACGCTTGCGACATGCTCATGAGACTCTTGAGGCGAACGCGGTGGATAAGTCGACGCTCCGTTGTCTAGTTGATGTATGTGTTTTAATATGGCCAAGAAGGCTGGATCTCTGCTTGACTGTAATGTAAGATGCTCCTCAAATCGTCCGACATGAGCCAGGTCTCCCAGACTCTAATAGTCGTTTGGAAAATTTTCGGGACTTCGAGAACACATTTTACTACTGTATGTCTCCTATGCCTCCATTGGTGAGTCTCAAACCTGGCGATGGATACGTTGGCCTTATCAACGCTATTTTCCTCACATCCCGTCAAGTCCGTGATAACAAGTATTAGGGGCGAAGCCGGGGTGGGGGAACTTGTCATCCATGTTTATCTATGCGCAGCAAGGAACAGCGGTCGTCTTCTTGGAGAAAATTCGAGCCTTCGCTGGATTAACTGCCTCGCTCGTTATCTGGTTGCGCCAAAGATCAAATTGGATCGATACTGTGGTGATCCGACTCTGGCTAGCTTTTTGACCCTCGGCATGTGTTTGAGTTTGCCAAAATGGACCTATCACCGTTTTTGTCGTATCTAAGAAACCGGTCTATCAGATATCCCATCTCTCCACGCCAAACTCCTGTCCGAGGGCTTGACGTGTTAGCGAGGCTGTCTATCTACCTGAGTTTTTTTGTCAGTCAGGCAGTTGCGCAGGCGAAGTAGCTTGAAAGGCATGGACACTTAGAATTGACAGGTATAACCACGCCAGTAGCAGTAGTTCCAACAGACACCGAATAAGAAGACATGTTTAATCACGACATGCAGAAATTGATAGCGGACTTCTTCATCACGTAGTGTAATCCGTACGGCCCAAACGCCTCTGGGGCTGGGTCCTGCCATAGGCAATTTAGCAGCTCCACGGCCTGCTCGACATTGCCTGTAGTGAACCGGCACCCTCGAATGTTAGACCTGGCCGTAGCCTGCTGACTCTCGTCTATCAAACATGAGCACACGATCATGGTCGTCCAAAGGAGAATTGCTCCTAAACTCGACATCGACACCAACGCGAATAGTGGCAAGACCACGGCGATGTGCTGCTGGATCTCATGCACCACCACACCGCCAGATACCACGACACTCCCGCACATGGAAGCCTTGAGATATATCAGGAGTGCGTGGCGGTAAATCTCTGCAACGGCGTGGTTTTCCATGCTCCATCCTCGTGAAGGCCCTTCAGATGCTGCCTTCTGCATTCCCCAGACTCCCTTGACCTCCCTACAAGTAGAAGATGGCTGCCAGGCCTCGATTCTTGCTCGCAATGACACAAAATCGCCAGCCAGAACCTCGCGTTCGTCATCACTGTCTCCCTGCTGCTGCAGTCGCCTCCTTGACAGCAGCGATATGACAGGAATCAGGGAGAATAGATCGTGAAGCGACGAGAATAAGATCCCAAACGTGTCGTAATCCGTTAGAAGCTCGCTGATAGAGCCGAGGAGGGGATCATAAGGAACATCCCGATCCTCGTCGAGGCCGTATGGGGTGATGTTAGCCACTATGACAAAATAGGCATACAATTCGAGGATGAAGCCTTCTATCGCCCGCTCGGATCTGCCACGTGCCACCCACGGGCAGCCATCTCGAAGAGACATGACGAGGTGTCGAAATACTCTTAGATGCGGGAAGATTGCTCCTCGGTGATATCGCTGGATGGACTAATTATATGACTTGTGCGTGAGCGCGGCGTCTAGGTACCTCATTTATTCCGCTTGTCTCATCGATGGAGAGCCTTTGGCGGACGACAGGAACGTGAATTGTGGTCTCAACATACCTCGATCTCGCATAGTAACATCACAGTTACGAGAATACGTATGGTCATCCTTCGGTTCACCCTGGAGCTATCAGGCTCTAAAAGTATCCTGCGGAGGCCTTGTAGAACTAGGCCATATTGTATCAGGGTAACACGTTGTATTTCCGACACCATTGCCGCGTTAGCAGTTGATAGCAGATGCGTGCCACCAAGGCACAAGACTGCGCTCATGACCAGCTCGTCTTCGTAAGCAACTGGCATGACGCATGTAATAAACGGATTTTCGGGGGTTGGCCTCGCCACCAAAATACAACTCGTAGTGGTGAGGTAGTGATCGAGAAATAGCGCGGCGCATTGGTGGTTGCTTTGATCAGTCGTAATAGGACGAAGGAACAGAGGCTGAGAAAGCGTATAAAAGTCTCCGTATATCTCCCCCCTGGCCGATTGCCTCAATGGTATGGACGATGCATGATACTATATTAGATGAGATTGCGTTAAAACCTACAACGCAGTCTATTGATACAAGGAGGGTGTCATGAACTTACCGCCGAAAAGCCATCCCAATAACTGCCTCCCTGGGTCTGTTCCGGCCAGGTGCACTCACTGTGTCGTCGTACGCAACTTGAACACGAGGGTCTCCCCTCATCACACTTTTTCTTACGCTCGCGGCAAAGAAGACAGCCAGCCTTGGATCTGTTGTCAAATCGACGCCACGGCCTGGCTTCCTTAGCCGCAGGCATTTCGCGCAAGGGGCCCGCGGAGTCCGGAAACGCTAGTAGATATCCTCAACATTTACTACGCGATAAGGCTACTGCTCGGGGATTGCAAACCTTCTTTATCAGTAGCAACCTTGCCCTTTTCGAGAGATTTCTTGCGCTTAGATAAAGACATGTGGCACGGAGCGCGGACAAACTCACTCGCCCGAAATGCGCTGTGCTACAATGTAGCGCGGTGGAGGTGGATTGAGTGTAATGTGTAAGTCCTTTATTAACTTGGCTGACGTATACGTTGGAGATATTGTATAAGATGGTGCCTAGCACACGACAATTAAATGCCGTCGAGGCGCTATCATCAAGCATATAAATCACCCACCTGAATTCGGTTCTTCCTCTCTCGTTGAGTCATTACCATCTCTCTTGTTCAACATTTTCAACATGGCTCCAAGAGACAACCAACCATCGATCAAGCTGGCGGACACTCCGGCTCTCCCGGATCCCAAATACTGGGCCCACTCTGTCTCTATCAACAAGTCGAGCCGCCTTGTCTTCACGTCCGGCATCACCGGGCAGACGGTCGATGATAACTATCCCGAGACCTTTTCCGAACAAGTGAAGGCCTCATTCGATAATCTTGAAAAGGCACTCGGGGCGGTTGGCGCATCGATGAGGAATGTTGTCAAGATCACCTTCCTACCCGTCGATTGGTCGCTCGAGAAGAAAGCAAAGGAAATGTTTGAGCCGTACGTTATGTCCCTAGCCGAGACTTACGGCTGGGTCAACCGACCGCTCACCACAACAATTCCCGTGTCTTCCCTTGGGGACTCTCGAGCACTCTTCGAGGTGGAGGCGGTTGCTACGCTCTCGGGCGACGGAGTTCCTTATACGGATGGCTCAGAGGCCGTGGATCGCTCCCCGCCTCCTACAGTTGTTAGTGCAGTTGTAGTAGGCGGGGGCTTTAGTGGCCTCCAAGCCGCCTTTGATCTCCAGCAATCCGGTTTAGACTGCGTCATCCTCGAGGCTAAGCACCGAGTCGGTGGTCGCAGTCGGTCCCAGAAGCTGCGGACCGGGCCGGGGCTTATTGAGCTCGGTGCCACCTGGATCAACAAGACCACGCAGCCCAAGATCTACGAGTTGACCCAAAAGTTCGGCCTGGAATGTATCCAGCAGTATGACGCGGGTGATTCGGTTTTACAGACTACAGACGGGACTGTCCGAAAGTTGAAAGATGGCAAGATTGAAACCGTACGTTATTTCTCAGCATAGAGCAGCCTGTCCTTTGTGTATCTATTAGCTATTCTACAGCGCTAATAGATCATCACCGTAACATATCGAAGACGACAGTGTTCTAGTTGCATTTGGTGCACTTACGCACGCCATCGAAGAGGGATATAAGCTATTCGAGCTAGAAAATCCGTTGGAATCGCCCCCCGAGCTCGACATCTCCGTGGAAGACTGGGTCAAGCAATCCTGCAGGGACAACGAACTGTCTAACGACTTAGGTCGCCACCTCGTTGCCGCTCTCGTGGGCAGAGAGGTAGGTGAAGTTGGAATTCACTTCATACTTGATTACCTCAAATCCTGTGGAGGAGTTGATGCCGTAGGCGGAGAAGGAGAGCTGGGAGCTCAATCTCTTAAAATCCGACAAGGTATGTCTCATGTTTCAGTCTCATAGTTATTGATCAACATCCACGGGACGAAAACCCAGTCGTATGAACTCTCATGGCTAACCACTCGAGCAGGAACTTCTTCAATTGCAACCAGCCTCGCTGACTCGTTACGTCCCCAATCTGTCACGCTCAACAGCCCTGTTAATGCTATTCACCAACTTGAGGATCACATTATCGTCTAAACTTCGAACGGGACCAGATACAAATGCCTGAAGGTTATCCTGGCCATCCCCTCCAACACGTACGAGTTCATCCAGTTCTCACCTCCGCTGCCGCACGCCAAGCGAGCCGTGGTTTCCAAGACAATGGGTGGCGTTTACTCGAAAGCGATTGTTACCTACAAGACCCCCTGGTAGCGCAATATTGGCTTGTCGGGCAAGTTCACTAGCTTTATCGGTCCTATTTGCTTTTCCTGGGAGATCTCTGATCCTGCCCTTGAGCAGTATTCACTTGCCTTCTTCGTCAGCGGCCCTTGGGCCAAGGATTGGGGGGGTATGAACAGTCTTGCCAAGGAAGATGCCGTCATCAGCCACCTTGCAGTGCTTGTCGGCCCCCAGAATGCGCACTTAGTGTATGACCCACTCGAGTTCAACTACTTGGAATGGCACAAGAATTCATCTGGGGCGCACCTATCTCCTCCATGGGACCAGGGCAGCTTAGCAAGTATGGCATGGCGCTACGCAAGCCCTTTGGAAATATTCACATCGCTGGCGGTGAGACAGCATATGAGTGGAAGGGCTTCCTCGAGGGAGCCCTTAGGGCCGGCTCGCGTGCGGCGAAAGAGGTTACCGATGCCCTCCAGGCCAAGCAGAAAATGGCCACAACTTAACCAAACGTGCGGGTGCGTATTAAATGAATCATGGTTCGGTTAGGTAATTTCATCCTAGCATACGCATCTCTCTAGTAGGATAAAATTATTATTACCTGTTTAAGAAAACGTTCTCAGTATTCCATAGAAGACTTCACAGTCTCGTTCGAACTGCTCTCTGTTTCTATTATCTACAATTTAACACACAAGCTTCCATGTGCCGATTATTAGATTGGACAGGGGTTTAAGGATCCAAGAGGATATTGTATAGTGGTGCGTTGAATAACCGGCTGGGGTAGAGAAACTAAGGCCACTGGCTGGCGACAGAGTCTTCAATGCACAGCACAACAACCTGAATTTGGAGATCACGCATCGCATCTTGATTCTCCTCCTTGGGCCTTTGTATATCAAAGACGTATTCGATAACATTTTCCCCGTTGCTGAGCAGCTCTGCCTCAAGTGGCACAGATGCTACTTATTGACCTTAATTTATAAACGTAAACTCATCTGGAACAGGGCGCGGACTTGGAACTTCAGCTGTTCACTATGTGGCAGCCCTCATTGAGGACGACTAGTAAGCAATGCTCCCCGACTTTATTAATTCTGTCTACCGCAAACCGATGGCTAAATTGACCATCCAGCATCTGATCCTGCTACCCTGCATCTACACCTTCCGCCTACGCGCCAGGGTTCTGAAGTGAGACGCAGAATGTTTGCACCCAATTGCTTGTACCGTGAGAGCGTGACTGGGCATAATAGGCTGGTGTCTCCTGCTAATTTATAATAAAATCTTCATTCCTTCAAAAGCGGAAGATAAGATATGAATAACTTACCCTAAAACTCACCTTAACTCTTATATTGGTGACAAACTGTACCCTTGTTATTGTACAAACGACTTAGATTGGGTGCAGACTTTGTGCGTCCCACCGTAGCAACCCCCACTCAAAAAAGGATGGGAATCGGAGAAAAGTATTTCATTTTCCGAAATGAGGCCGCCTTATTGTTGCTGGGTATGTCACAGCCGAGTTTACCCGGTGTCCCGATTCACACTTGATTTGTAAGGCCACAGCAGGCATCCGTGATCCCCTTAGTTAGTCCGTTAACTCCCAATTCAACACCCTTCATCTTGTGCATCGTGATCCCGGCGTTGGGGGCTCCGACGCAGAAGACTTTAAGCCAAAGAGAATGCAGCTCGACCAGTCACCAAAAAGCTTATAGAAACCTTTCGATAGATGTATGCACCTACTAATCTTAGCATCAATTCGGAATCGCCGCGGAACGCAAGGAGGACGTTTGGATGCGTTGGATCGAGTACATGTTGAATTCGACCCTCTGCAGCCTAGGTGGAAAGATGTTGCATGAGGCACGCCGAGCCTTGGACAGACTAATAGTTTTCTTCATGGTCTAGAGTATTAAAAACGCTGATAACGACTATACACCCTAAATAAGACAGTTGCAACCTTGCGGCACTCTATTCTAGTAATCCAAAGTCTGACTTAAGAGTCGCGATCAATCACCGTAGCCGTGTCATCCCAGCGCTCTCCGTTCGCTGCCACTTGCCCCAGCTCATTCTCTTCGCCAGCTGGCTTCAGTTTGTCGTCTTGGCCCCAAAGCAGCCAAACCGGGTCGAGGAAGTTGAAGACAGCGACGGCAATGGTCATAGTGGAAGCATCCAAACCGATGAAATATCCCTCGTGTGTGATCAGGTATCCATCCCAGCCTTGGAGGAGCTCGATGGTTCGGTAGATGCTTCGGACGAAGATCATGAACAGGGAAATGAATACTGCAACAAGTAGCCAGGTATAAGCCTTTGGCATCTCGTTGTGATCTGTAGGTCCGAGCTTCCTGGTCTCCAAGGACGACGTCTTGAAAAACACTCTCCTCAAGAAGTCCAGCACCAAGACGGTGAAGACAGCCATAGCCGCCATCTGGAACACAATGCCAGCAACCTGTTGAGATGTTGTCCGCGTCAGCTATCAGTGCTCACCAACTCGAAACTCACAACAGCATAGGCTTGGGCTCACCATGATGTTTGTTCCCGGCTTCGTGTCACCGTCGATCTTATCTGACTCGGTGGATGCCATAGCTCCTCCAACAGCCTGGATGACCAGGGCGATAATATCACACGACAAGAAGATGATGGCATACATCTTGGGGCCGAGAATTGAAGCGTGACGGCCGATTCGGTTGATGAGCGCGCCGAGGATAATGTACAACCCGGCCGTGAAGAAGGTCGGGGCAATGATGAGCGTTGTGATTTGCATCAGAAAGGCGTCGCCGTTGTACGGACATTCGCTGGACCATGTACGACCAGCCCAGCCGATCAGTTCGGCTATCAAAGTAACGTTAGTAAATAACAAGGCTCGTTTAAACACGGCTAGATGTGTATGATTGAAGGATGTGGTGTACTCATAGCTCCGGCACCAAAAGCCAAGGAAGTCCATTGTCGTTTCCTGGTGTACTGGGTAATATGGCCAAGAAGACTGAGACCGAAGAGAACACAGAATGCAATCCCGACCCCCAAAGTCGGCACATAACCGTAAGATGTATCAATTCCCGAGACCAGGGCGTGACAGTTTTTCTTCAAAGTATCGACCTGCTCCTGGGTGAGTTGCCCTGACACTTCCGTAGAATTCGCCATGTCTGCGCGTATCTTCCTGGTAAAAGTTCGACGACGCTCGAAATGCGGGGGATGGGGTTTTGAAAGGTCGTAGCCAAATGCAATAAAATAATGGCACAATAAATCTTGCTTGTCGAGTGTAGCTGGCTTTGTGGCCTGGTTGGGCAAATGGCACATACATATACCAAGTCAAAGCCACAGCCGTTATCCACAGCAGTCCCCGAAGGACCCGTATCTGGGGAGAGACTTGGCCTTTGAATGGTCATGACGTAGACCCTCCCCATTTAACATCGAATCTGGCCCCGCTTCATAATGTTCCACGGCCGGGAGGCTCGGATTAACGAAGTGGACCTGTTAACGGAAAGCTTGCTTGCTGTCATTACAAGCGAAAACTGTCCTACTATCCCAGAGAACCGGGGGCAGTCAGTCAACGAGAACTCGAGACGGTTGCTCCCGTTGCGCTCAGCCTCCCCATCTGTCCCAGCAGTAGATCCAGATTCAGTTAGTATTTACCACGACACCACCACAGGTGATGCGCCGGTTTTTATGGACGGTCCTACGTACCAACTCCGAGAGTTAGAGAAGGCGAGGATGAAGTAAATAGCATAATTACTGTGGTGGTACATGTTTCGCTAGCTAGCCATCACCAGTCGGCGGGGACGCCGACGCCGAAGCCGACTGCGCGGCCTTCCGCGCGCTCCCCTAGCGTACGGGATAACGGGTAGTGAACTGAGTTTACAAAGTCCGGCTCCGAATTGTGTGTTCATTCGCAGTTGCGGGGAGTGGGTTAGGTTTATAAAGTCCGGCTCCGAGTTGCGTGCTTATTCGCAATTGGCTTCAGAACAAAGAGCTCCACTTGGATCTTTTTCAGGTCCCCCTGCTTTAGGACAATCCTTGTTTGAGTCTTCGTTCCGTCCTCGCTCAGCTCGTATAACTTCGCATCAAAGTACCCCCTCCCTAAATTTAATCCCCACCTATTGTCAGATCATCAAGAATCCCCTTTTGGCTCAAGTGTTTTAGATTGAGCCTTGGGCGGAAATATGCCAAAGCGCTCCCTCTTAAGGGCCGGGGGAAACTTATGCGATATGCAAGCACCATATATTGCTTTAACATAAACAAACAAACAAACAGCTTATGGATCCCTCTACCGTCACGTCGCTGGGCTTGATGTTACCATATCGACTCGGTAAATTCGTACTGAAGGAAGCCTAACACCAGCCATCTCGTAGAGGGATTGAAGTCGCTCTAGAGCCCAGACGTAGTCTTCCTCCTGCACACCGCTAAGAAATGCAAACGCTATGCAAAAGGATCGCCGGCAAGCATCCACTCCAATCATATCAAGGAGTGGCATCTGGTATTTATTTGTCTTGTAGGTGCAGTCGAGCAGTAAGAGATCAGAGTAGGCTTGAAGGTATTGTAGAGAACTTGGGTGGGCAAATAAAATTGCTGTAATTTGTTGATTCCCATCAACCCGCAGACGGCTCCAGAACCCTTCTCGGTCTAGTTGATTGATCAAGGTATGAATTGAGCTTTGCCCTTCGTGTATATCATCTTTTAACTTTGCAATGCAGTTGTAAATATCCTGCCTTGTTGCTAGAGAATTGCCATCTTGCTGCTGCAAATATGTCTGGATATCTCTAGGAGAGATGCCGGCGGATACAAGTTCTGACAGAGTTGCTTTCCCCGTGGCGTCGAGTTTGCGATGGACTGGATGTGCTGACGGATGTTGACTTGGAGGATGATTGTGCTTTGAGCATTCCTTGTCCGGTCGATGTTGTAAAGACCAGGTTGTCTTGTCCAATGATTCTTTGGCTAAGACTGAGAATGGACAGCCGGTACCCTCGGGTTGTTGTTTTGCGTGTGCGTTCCTTCCCTGTTGAAGCTTTAGGCTGCCAAGACCTATCACATGCATATGTGACAATTTTCCTGCCACTTGTTTTGGTGGTTGACTTTCGCGTAATAAATGCGTAGCCTCGCGTGGCGGCCGAGATGTTGATTGCAGTAACTAGCTCATCGCGAGACTTGTATTCGCCTTCGCCCACTGTTTTCCCGACTTGAATCATTTGGCTCGTGCTCGCTTGCCATGGAGGATTGAGAAAAGAGTGGATGAATTTGCGCAAAGGGTTTGCGCAGGAACAAGAGCTTCTTGCGCAGAAGTAAGGGACGCTGGTTACGAGCGGGGAAACAGTGTCCCACTTCCCCAGTTGACGTGGCATTCAACCATCACGCCAATGGTTCTCGTGCCCAACCTGCATATCAACAGTAGATGAGTGAGTTGGCTCCCCACCGCCCAGCATCTGTGCTTCGCGCCAGCTATTATCGCTCCAGCTATTATCGCTCTCCTCACTGGTCAACGCCCTTTGTGACCGCTCTTTCACACTGAAGCATTGGTGATTTGTTCACCGTGGCGGGCGCCATCCTGTCGGCACTTCGTTCTTTCTCTTTGTAATTCGTACAATGCTTTCCCGTGCACCATCTGATGTGTTGATGCCCAACGGAACCGTATCAAGCAGACACCAATGACTGGGATCCCGCAACATGACAACGCCGACAGCAGCGAGCGATTCAGCTCGCTGCGAACCCTGAACTTTTGTGGAGCCTGGTCTCCGTTGTCAGCCCCGAGGAGGTGCTCATGTCACTTTGCGGGGTTTCTTGTTGATCATCTGGCAACCCAGCAATCGGGGAAAAGCATCCCCGTCTTGTCGTCGTGATATCAACAATAAGATACCGCACAACACACCAGTTCTCTATCCCTTGCACCGTACCGATTTCGGCTGTCAGCAGCCATGCTGCAAATCAACTTCATTCACCTTCACCTGCTCCCGGTGGCTTGCTTGGTGGCAACCGCAAAGGCAGATGGGTGGGACGACTTCGCCAATAACTTGGCCACAGATCTCGCGCCGCTCCTTGCCCTGTTCGGCGAACAGGCCACAAAGCAGTTCCTGAGCGAATCGACCACACGGTGGGACAACTTCATCTTCGCAATGGCACCCCTGGGTATTCTTACCGCTGTCGTATCTGCGATTCGCGTGTGCGGTGGGCCCTCCTTGCGCGCCTTCATCGGCCGAGCGCAAGAGGGAGGAGGAATTGCCGAGGCCGAGTTGTGCTCGTCTACGAGCCGGGATGTCTGCGAACTCTACCACAACGGTACCATCGTCCGAGTGTTTGGACGCCCAAAGATCTTTGACATTGTTCACGATCGTGAGGCAGCCGACTTTCCCGAGGATGGTGACAGCCAAACAACACCCAAATGTGGTATCTACACCTTTCAAGAATACGTCCAAACGGACGCGTATGTGGCGGCGGGATGGGAGGAACTTGGGAAGGGCGCTCAGCTCAATATTGAAGGTCAAAACGATCCGCAGCGCCATGACAAAGCCAAAAAGGATCCGCAACACGATGTCGAGGCCCAAAAGAATCCGCAGCACGATACCCCAGCCCAAAATCCGCCAAAGAAGAAACAGGCCTCTGATAAGTTCGCCCCAAACCCTAACCTCTCTTTCAACATAGGCATACGAAAGCGGTCCAGACACGTCACTTGGCTAGCAGCTACCGTTGGATTCCTCGCACAAGCTTCAGTTGTGGTGTTTGGCTTTCTTGTCACATACACATGGGGCTGGATGAAAGACGAACATCTCCCCCCAGCTTGGGCCTTTCCTCTGACGTCGCTCGGAACCGTAATTTTGTGCGGTGGCATGTTTTCCTGCGCATTCCTGGTGGAAAGTAGCACCGAGGAGAGAGTGTTCCGCAGAGACCCGGGCAACAGCCGACGTCCAACCATTCATGTGGTACAGCCAGGGGGGCAAACAGTCGGCGATCAAACCTTCGACTCATTTTCGTTTGCCGGTTCGACAAACGAATACATGACGTCGTGGAAGATACCCCAACACCCCATCGCAGAACGGAGGGTCTGGCTTGCTATAGTCTCGACCATGTCCGGCTTCGTCCTCCAATTTGTTGGCATGAGAGCAATGCACTCAGCTGTCTCGGTTCTCCAACTTGGAGCCATTCTACTTATGAGCATCATTCGCGCGGGGCTAAGGACGCAACGTCTGGGCAAGGACCAGAATGTCTTGCTCGATCGCCCTGACGAGGTTGAGGGCCATGAGCTGGACTGGCTGGCCTTGCAAATGGCCAAGGGGCTAGAGAAGGAAGAGCCAGAGAAGAAAGACCAGGGAAGGAAATTCTGGTCGGTAATTGCCGGCCCGGCGAAGCTATACTCCCCTCCAGACCATCCCGAACCCAAGCCCGACACGGATTCTCGACAAAAGGACAACGCCCAAACGCCCGAACGACACCCGGCTCAGACTGCATTCTTCTACCGATCCCGGCTTGCAGAATTGACAAGCCAGCCAACAGGCGTCAAATCAAGGTCATCGATAGCGTGGGACGAGCGTCTGGTACATGTGCGACAGCAAGCTCTGCAACTAAAGAAGGCCATTGAGTCCAGTGCCGATGTTCTCCTCGCTCACGCGAAAGTGAAGTCTGACCGGGCGCGCGAATCCATCACTTGGGCCATCGATGTAGCAGAATACGGCCAGTCAGAGTCCGGTCTCACCCCCAAGAAGGCTTCCAAAATCTATCTTTCCCTGCACAAGTCAAAAGATAGCAAGCAGTCTCCGGCATGGGCAGTAAGTCAGCAAAACCTCGAAGCTGTGGTAGGCCTATGGGCTTGGTCAATAGTTTCAGATCCTAGCACGGAGGAGGCCGACGAATTCAAACTCCGGGTGTCGAGGGCATCAGAAGTACCGGCGTCCAGGATTATGGCTGTTGGAGTCGCTCAAGAGGACATAGAACACGCGAGAACGGACTTGAAGTTCTGGATCGGAGACTTTCCCTCGACGTCAACGGAGAAATGGACGGCAATGCCAGATCGCATGGAAAGCGGCCCGCATACTCTATGGGAGACCCAAGACGAGGAGACAGTTCGCAAAATAACTGCTACACTAATGTCACCTGGTTCAAACCAATCACGGCTGCGACTTTTTGGCTGGCAATCCGCAGAACTACCAGACTCTTATTATTCACCATCCGAGGTATATTCACGGACCGAGCTATTTGCCTTAACCACCACTGTTAGCCAATCCATCTCTGCCACATGCGCCCAGGACATATATCAGTCCTTCCTCTGCGCAATCACGGCAGACCTTGACTCCATCGGAGGGCAAACAAAACCCTTGCAAGGAAGCAGAGGCTTTTACTTTGAGAACGACGTGGTGTCCCGTCTTGCGGAATGCTTCAAGGAGAGCGGCCTTGGCTCCACACAAGATGCGTACTTGGTTATCATCCCAGCTTTGAGATGTCGGTCGAAGTTGCCTTTGCCAGGAGATGCTCTTCCAGCTGTTCACAGCGTCGCTGAAACAAGTAGGAAAGAGGGAAACTTCGAGGAAGCGGCGGCTATCCTCAAGTGGGCATGGCAAACTGCACTAGAAACATATGACGGACAAGACAAAGGTGCGCTGCATGCGACCATGCTAGAGTTGGGCGAGCTCTTTCGGTATGCTCTTTTCTGGAAAGACGGGTCCCAAACGGAGTTTAGCCGCAAAGGAATTTCCTGGATGGAGAAACAGAAGGGGACACAACCATACGGCCCTTTAGTCGCCGACATTGTGGACGAGTACGTCAGCCTCGCGACGGTGGACCATTCTCAGCCGAAGGGAGTCGAGATGGCGAGAGAAAATGACTCCAAAATTCAGCTCGTCGTCGAGGATCAACGTTGGAATTCGATATCCGG
The DNA here is from genome assembly GCF_021365365.1 of Ilyonectria robusta. Taxonomy (NCBI): domain Eukaryota; kingdom Fungi; phylum Ascomycota; class Sordariomycetes; order Hypocreales; family Nectriaceae; genus Ilyonectria; species Ilyonectria robusta. The sequence continues at coordinate 4,990 of NW_025764545.1, read as the reverse complement.
AAAGGGAATGAAGAATCTCAAGGAGATGTGAGCGAGCCCCTCCTTCAGGTTCTAATCTCAGGCCGTGACCGCTAATATGAAATCTATCCCCAGCGCTGAGAGAGCCGTGCCTGAGCTGTATCCGTACATCAACAAGTACCGCAGCTTTTTCTCAAACAAGTTGAGAACAAACCCCAACGTGCAGCGGACGCGGGTTGCCATCCTTGACAGCGGCTTCCTCATCATGCCACAGGTGCAAAAAGACAACGAGGCGGACGAGGGCTTGTGGCCGCAGATTGCGGAAGGAAAGTCATTCATCAACAACGCTAGCCGACAACGGCCGTGGCACTTCCCGTCCGATTCGCACGGCACCCAAATTGCCAACCTGATCAGCGCTATCGACCCTCACTGCGAGATCTACGTTGCCAAAATTGTCGAGGGCAGGCAGGGCATTATGCCAGACAATGTTGCCGAGGTACAGCTTCTCAAGCTCGTTTCATCAACCTACCCAATTTCACTAACCTGAATAGGCTATAGAGTGGGCTATCAGTAAAGGAGTGGATATTATTTCCATGGGCTTTTCCATCCCGGATTTTACCGACGACAACCACTATTCTAATATGCTTCAGAGAGCAGTTACGATGGCGGACTACAGGGGTATTATTCAGTTCTGCAGCCACCATGATGAAGGCTGGAATATAAGGAACTCGTGGCCAGCTAGCTGCTCTGAGACTAACGTGGTCGTGGCATGCAACGAATTTGGCAATTTTTCCGATCGCTATGTGGGACAGTATAACTACAAAGTCCACGGTACAGACATCTCTGCCGGTGCAGTACCATATCTGGAGTCTAATGATAGTATTTCCGGAAACTCAGTTGCTACTGCTATAGTAGCTGGAGTCTCCTCGCTTATGCTCTCGTGTCGTTATATGCAATTTCCGGAAGAAAGGTTTGGAGAGAATGGGGTTGAGTACTATTCGAAAAAAGAGTTTGTTAAAGCTATGTTGAAGAATATCTCCGACTCTAGGGATAATGACTCATATAGCGAGCGGTATATACAGTTAAGGAAATTTTCTAACTTTTTGCGGGATAGGGATAAAAAAGAAGTGTATCCGTGGCTTATGTAGGGTTGAATACTGTAATTTAGAGAAAATTTCTATCTAAATAATATTAAACCCGAGAATACAGAGTAATTCCGCTGAGACTATTAGGCACTCAGAGCCTTTTAATTTTAGTGATAAAAAGACTACTATCCTGTATAGGATACTCTAAGTTAGAACGTTCTACGTCGTAATTACCATATAAACCAGTTTATTGCTAATCATTTAACACACTGTTATAAAATAGAATACACATCAAGGAATTAAGTCTATAGAGTAGACATAGTACAGACCAGTATCCCAGAATAAACCAAAAATCGACAAAGCTAGAAAATAAACCCAATAATTAGAATAGAAATCTAGTTCAAAGTCTACACTGCCTCGCTCTTTAAACTATAAAGTAGTATACACTCTGAATTCGGCTAAATATCATCTTATCTCCATTAATCTTAGTCCGAAATAAGAATTACACACTATCCTCAGAGGCTTAACAAAGAGATGGATAAAACGTTATCACTACTCTCTAGTAAATCTCTGCTATATACTTTTGCAAATCCTCTTGTGCCCGTCGTTGCTACTTAGTCGATGCCCTATTGTTCGGAATCTCGATGAGATGCCAATAAGACTCGGTCCCAGAAATCCCGGACAGTCGGATAGGAGGTTCACGTAACATTTTGGTGTCAGCTGATTGTGACACCGACGATTTCTCAATTTCGTCAACGCCCCTAGTGATTCCGTCATCGAACTCTACTTCGTCGATAAATATCCCCTGGCTGGGCGTTTCGGGCGCCTCTCATGCGCCGTGCCATGTCCTTCTGTGGACAAGAAAAATTTACACGCCATGGGTTTACAGGACTATCTGCAGTCTCATATCGAAATATGGGGGTTAGGGATGACGGGTGAGTTTCGAAAATAAAAGTTATTCGGAATAGAGCAAAAATAATATTAACAATAGAATAAGAAAAATATAATCAAATGAACCTAGTCTTATATTATTCCCTATCCTGTGGAATAAGTTACCGTGGTTTGGAATATTTAATAGATTGAAGTTTGATAAGTTGGTTGCTGATATAAGAAAAGTCTTGGCTCAGAAAAGTTCCAAATAGGAAAGGCGTTGACCCACAGAAAGGTCTTGGCTTACGATTAATTCAAACCTATCAAACCCGTCGCATCTATCACGCACATCGATCGCACCGCTATGGAGCCTGTTATTTTTACCGTCGGGGTAGTTGGGTTTGCTGGCCTCTTTAGCTCTTGCTTAGAGGCTGTGGATAAGGTGCAGATCTACCTGTTATTTAGGACCGACTTGCATGTGCTAGATACCAGGTTTAAGGCTGCCAAGGTCCGTTTCGAGAAATGGGGTCGGCGCGTCGGGTTCAAACGAACGATACTATCTAAAGACCATCACCCTGCTCTCGACGACCGCGATATATCTGCGGCGGTATAGGATATTATCCAGATCATTACAACTCTCTGCAGCTGCTGAGAATAGGATGGTGGACACTTGGAGAAACTGGCCTCATGCATCCTGCCTGGCCTGCGTCATAAGGTGTACAGTTGTGACGTGTCAAGCTCAGACAGATGCACCTGTCGTATAACACCAAGTGATGGTACTACTAATAATATAAGGGGAGCATTCTGAGGCCAGGCGTCTGACGTGGCCACTGTGCTTCGCTTTTGTGTGGCAAAACTAAATGCACTTTCATAATTTGATTGGAGTGCCGGAGGTCATGTGTGCAGGATGTTATGTCACACCTATCAGCTTGTGAGACTACGGCCCGGTTACAAAGGGTCTCAAGGAAGTCTCAAAGACGCGGCTTTCTAGCAAGCCAGTCTCGAAGACCCGGATCCCTTGGATCCGGTCTCAAAGGAAACCTTACTATAGCTTCTATGATGATAAGGATACCTTCATAAATAGAGCTGCTACGAGCCCTCTATTAGATAGAAATCAAGAGCTTCCATCACATCTCAATGTACCCTTCCTTTCTGATGCAACATGTTACGTATCAAGCAGCCTGTTGGGTGTAATTGGGGTTCTAAGCGAGGCAATGTGTAGTCTATGGCCGGCCGGACCTGGGTCGGTCTTGACCACTCTGTTGGTCGCGATACCTTCGTACCACATCATAAATCGCATGCCGACTTATGCCCACATCGCGCGCAATTGCGGCGGCGGACACGCCCGAGTTGTACCTCCAAACAATCCTCGTCCTCGTATGAAGCGAATGGTATACTTGCGACACCATTCTGACCTAATTTGGCTGCGTAATATGTCGTTGAAGTTGAATGTTGATTATGGTGTAGGGAGAGGGAAAGCGGGGTACAGGGAATTGTGTCGCCACTTTTTCCGATCTACTCTAGGTGCCCTTCGCCAGCTTCATAAACTATATCCACAGCGGCGATACGTAGGGAAGCACCCGTTAAGATCGAACGCATGAGAGGACGTTGGTTGACCTCCTTTTAGTGAAAGAAGAGACGCATAGACTCTTAATTATAGTACTATGAACTCTAATAATATGTTTAAAAAGGAGAACCCTGACCAAGCCCGTGATGTCCTTAACGCTCAATTAATAGAGCCCTCAGATCCAGGCTGAAATCGGGTATGGGAAGCGTAAAAGCCACATACTTTCTTAACCACTGTACTCTCCATCCATTGTACAACTGGCTTTATCTCGCTCCTCACATTCAAATATCATCCCTCAACCACGTAACGCCTCCAAGAACGACTTGGTAGAGCCCCCCATTCGGGGACATCTGTGTAGGCGCGACATTGTTGTTGTAATTTCCGCCCGCTCCTGAACGTATACGCCAGGCCAGTTCACCAGTTTTGAAATCAATCGCCGTGAAGTACCAGACGTACTCACCGTCCTCAGCGAGCTCTTCGTCCTGTGTGTAAGAGTACACAAGGCCATTTGCGGTTGAGAGACTAAGGACGCTTGTCGACCGAACCTGCAGAGTCCAGCGCACCTTGCAGTCCCCGTCCTCAGAGATGTCGACACGGGTTATTCCAGGGGCCAAAGAGGCAAGATTGTTGAAATCGCCATTGATGTCGTCCACGTCTCCGAGGTTTTGCATTTCAGGGGCGCCATAGTTGTTATTGATGACGACACTATAAGTAGAACCGTCAAAATACCCAACCATAGCATTTTCATTGGCACTGGCGTTTGGCTGAAACAGCGGGACTTGGCAGACAAAGCTCGATCCTCCTTCTGGAAGGTTGTTCTGATAGTCCTCGACCTGTCTATAAACCACCAAATTGACTTGTACATCAGCATTGTCTGTCATGGCGACGAACTTGTCTCCAATCAATGCTGGCGTGGATCCGGAGCCTCGTGCAAAACCACCGGGCTTCGACGCACTGCCTGCCGAGTATGTCTCAAGCCAGATTGGTTCGATGTCTCCGATCGCGCTTGCTTGGAATGCAATCATGTTACCGGTATCATTAGCAACATTCGACGCGAGCGGCCCGCTGTTGATGTAGATTGTTTTGCCGTTGACAGCCATGGAGTTCTCGATCCTCTGGTTATCGATCCTTGTTGTTTGGATTGTTCCATTTGGTGTGACATAACCAAGTATGGAGGAATCTTCAATCAAACCCGTCGAAGCTAGGCGCACGGCAGAGAACCAGATGTTACCATCTTCATCATAGTAGCTGCTGCTTGGAGAGTGCCCTTCTGGCAGGGCACCGGTGAGATCAATGTCCCGAAGCTGGCGAAGGGTCGTCCCTTTGACACCGTCGACACGCTCGACTTCAAAGATGTGCCCTTGTAGTGTAGGAAGTACAATGGTGCGATTGGCTGCTGTAGCATAGGGAGTAAACAGTGTCTGGTTTTCGGGAGCCCAAGTTGCCAGTGTGTCGAGAGTTTCGGGATCAAGTGCCGCTATACAAAAATGAGCCGCCACGGCGTCGCCGC